>NC_046366.1:17528102-17828102 GCF_011125445.2 Fundulus heteroclitus
AGCCCTGTGGTGGGCTTCTCACTCTGCTCTTTCCCCCCTCTGCAGGCTGGAGGTAGCCTCTGCCAGAGGGCCCCCCCTCTCCAAATCACAGGCGCACAAACAACTTTTCCCACTTTCGGTGCATTCTATTTGGACCGAGCCAGATGTAAGAGAACAGTCAAGGTTTTTTCTTTCTTTTTTTTTTTTTTTTTTCTTTTTCTCCGCTGGCAGCAGACCTATTCGGGGAAGGAGAGAAGAAGTCAAAAGGGCAATTTCAAGTGTGTGCCGCTGTAGGAGGAGGAAAATTAACAGCAACCCTTGATAGCCTTTGCTTTGGCCATATCTAGTTTCATGAAAGGGAAATTCACCGTAAAAGTTAACTGCAACTGTAAAAGTTAATGATGTGAGTACACATTAGGTTTGCTCCTGTTCTTTAGGGTATCTTGGCACTTTTCCTCCGGGCTCATAATGAGGTTATATACCATTAATGATATCTAAGGTACGCAGCTAGCACACAGGAATATAAGTGTAAAGGAAACTTCAGTGCCACGATTAAAGGAACGCACACTTTGTGCCTTGCACCAAAAACATGTTATTTTATAGAGCCTTTACGGGGTGGAGCAGCTTAAAGTAGTCCATAGTTCTGAAGTGGAAAGAAAATAATGCACAGTTTATAAAAATATTTTACAAACAGAAGGGTTGGAAGGTTTGTCGTGCTGTTTTCAGCTCCTTTACTCTGCTACCTATTAATAAAAAAGCTTCAGTTGCTTTAGAAGTCATCTACGCAATAGGCTCATCTGCCTGTAATCTATTGTAAATACTGCTGTTCTAACACACCAGACCGATTAGGGGCATAGGCGGAAATAACGGGGGGTTAAGGGATCCCCCACTCCCTAATCTGGGAAAAACCCAGATTAGGGAGATCTAATCTAGATTAAATGCATTAAATCTAGATTCCCAGATTTAATGCATTTAAAAATAAAGGTAAATCTGGCATTCATTTAGGTAAAACGATGCATTTATACCTAACCCACCACTGGGGTTTGGTACATTGTACCAACAGCTAACACCCACAAGCAGACACAGCAGCGTCATCTGAGGAGTAGCTGAGTTGCCTCTGTAAAGCACAAATAACTGACCTCCAGTAAGCAGCTGCTTAAAACATAATACATGTCGCACATTTTACTTACTCTTACTTCAACACAATGAAACAACTTAACATTTGGAATCAGCCTGCATTTTGTTTACCTCATTACTTCGGTTGAATCTTTTGGCAGACTGCCACATAATGCCATGCAAATCAAAGATGGCTAAACTAGCTAAATTCTTTTGACAGATTGGAGCTTTTTCATTGTAACAAATCTTTTTTTTTTTTTCCTTTTTGACAATAATATCGAGCCCCCTAAGTGATCATTTTTCAAAAACTCTTATGTTTTTGAGAACAGTTTGAAACAGACAAGATGGGCAAAACACTGCGAGCGGCTCATCGCCCTGTGCAGAGCAAGCTAAAGCAGATAGAAAAAAGGGAAAAAAGCAGAAGCGTTATTCAAAGAAACAGCCAAGTGATTGGGAGTGACTCTTGAGGAGCTACAGAGATCCACAGCTCAGGTAGGAGAGTTTTATGACAGAAAATCTGCTAGTTTCACCTTTAACAAATATGGGCTTTATTGGAAGAACCATTGTTTATCCAAAAAAAAGAAAAAAAGAAGCCATTGTTTAAAGAAAGTCAAAAGAAGTCCTATCTGCATCTTGGAACAATCCAAGTAGGGTTCAGAGTGCACATGTGCATGAAAGTGCTCTGGTTTGACCACACTAAAATGTTATCTTTTGGCCTACTTTACATGTAAAACACTGTGTGGGTTAGAAAACGAACACTGCACATCATCCTGAACTCTTTATCCCCAACATGAAACATCGTTGGCAACCCCTTTAAGCTGTGGAGATACTTTTCGTTAGCAGGGACAAGGATGATGCTGCTCAGAGTTGATGGGAAGATGCACGGAGCTAAATACAATGCGATCCTGGAAGAAAACCTTTTCAAGGGTGCAAAGAACTTTGGTGTACGGTAGAGTTTCATCTGCCTGCAGGACAAAGATCCTAGGGCCAGCGTTGCAATGGAATAGTTTATATCAAGGCACTTTAATTTGTTGGAATATGCCGAGTCAAAGTCCAGACCTGTTTCTGTTAGAGAAACTATGTCAAGAATTGAAACGCTATAAGTGATTTGACTGGGCTTGAGCTATTTTGCAAAGAAGAATGGTCAAAAGATTCAGCATACAGATGAACAAAGAACTGCAGCTGCAGGTGGTCGTACAAAGTGTTAACTCGAAGGGGCTAAATATATTTTCATACCACATTTTCTCTCAGATTTCCATTTGTAGAAAAAGACCATGCATGACTCTCCTTTCACTTCATAACTCTGCACTAGTTTGTCCACAACATAAAATCACCATTTTATGTCCTATGTGGTGTGTAACGTCATAAAAAGTCAAAAAGTTGAAGGGGTATGAATACTTTCACAAGGCCCTTTATATAGCCCACAGTCATTATTTTCCTTGTTTCAGCAGATCATGTTTCGTTTTATCTTTGCACAAAAAACTGATAGACATAAAATTTAAGTGTTATAAATTAGAGCCCACGACCTACTTGCGGTATCAAGGCTTTTTGCTTGTAATTGTACCTGCACCTTTTTGCTTTACAAATTGCTCCCTAACCAATTTGATGCCACACAAAAAAAAAAAAAAAAACTTCACAAAAGATCAATAAAAGCAAGCGTGACACAGATTGACACGGCACTCTTTGGTAAATCCGGCGCCCTCCCAAACTACAGTAAACTTGGTAAACACAAACATGTAAAACATCTGTTGGAAGGTGCAAGGAAATCTGTCAGGAGGTCCCGGTTGCCTCGAAACTTCAATGTTTAACAATGCTCCAAAGTTCCTGCTCTGCGTCGCGGCGCTCTGTCAGACAGATCTCCCAAAGTTTTTTGGCACCTTACCCAACCCGTCCTCCCCCACCGCCACCCCCACTCATATCTCCTGAATACTCTCAAACACAAACAAACATTGCTCCTCGGTCCTCCAGGGCTCTTTGCAACTTTCATTAGTGACAATGCAAGGCTTGAGTCGGCTCACAGCTCGCGCAGCTGAATCTCAGTAAGAGTGCACTCTTCCTCAGAAGTTTTTTTTTTTTTTCCCCCTCTCTCCTTCAACTACTTATAAACCTCCTGCAAAGAAGGCTGCTCATGATGCTCCAAAAACTGCCTGACATGACTTTCCCCTCAGGGATAACCTTATAAATATGGAAAGAGAATCAAATGTACAAATTTTGGGAGCAAATAGACATGGTAAAAAAAAATAAAAAAAAATCAACAAAAATGTTCTTTTCTCAAGTCTTACCTCTGCGGAGGTAGCACAAAGGGAATGGTGCAAAGACAGCAAAACAAAGCGCATCAATTTATATCAGCACGTGCTTTCATGCGCCTGCAAAGTGCAATGCAGTCATCCTCATAAAACAGCGTAAGCGGACGCCTAATTGCATTGTCCTTCTGTGGCTACAAGCCATTGAGATACTACTGAACATGCAAAGGCAGAGCCTTCTTTTGACAGTATTTTTGAAGAAAAAAATATCGGCAGTTATGTGCATTTTTTCTTTCTTTCTCTTTTTTCATTTTCGTCAGACTTTAAGCCGCCACACCAAGAAAGTCTGTGCTGCAGCGCTGGAGATTTCAATCTGCCTCCCAGCAGGGTGAAATATTCCCCCGTTGCATCCGAGGTCCTCGGGTGTTGGGTTGCTTCGGCAGCTCTCACTGACCTGTGCCCTGGCTCACCCTCTGTCCATTTGACTCAGACGGTCTCCAAAGGAGAAGGAAAAGTAACAATGGAACTTTTATAAGCAGAGAAAGTTTTAATCCCAATCATGCATTTCCTGTAGAAATAATAATCACTGAAGGCTATTTCGCAAATAGGCTAAAGAGATGGTGGGAAAGCGGCGGCTTAAAAGCATAGTTGGTCAATTATGCTTTTTTAGAAGAGGGCAGATGCACAGACATGCAACCACGCACACACGTTTGACTTGCCTCATTAAAACCCATCCAGCTCCTGAAACGCAGACATGTGAATATTTCCCTCGAGGAGCGAGGCACGTTCATTCTGAGAGAAGCAGAAGACTCAACTTTTTTTTTTTTTTCTTTTTCGTCTTACTTGCTTATAATTACAGAGATTGCCGGAATGCATGACCCCGGAATAAGGCTGGATCCTGGGAGAGTCCACCAGGAGCATCATCGTCTTCAGTCTGCGGTTGTTCCCCGGTTGGATGCCACCCACACCAGGTACGGGTGAGGTCGAGGAGGCGCCTCCAACGCCAGAAGAGCCCCCTCCGGAGGCTTAACACTCTGCTCCGACGAGCCAAGCTCCTGAGGCTGAGAGGAAAGAAAAAGCGAAGAATACGAGTGACTGAAATCGTTGGCCCTGTGAGCACTGATGCATTCTCTCACTGTAAACTGATTATGAAAAGAACAAAAATTACATGGAGAGCTAACAATCAGAGGGCTTCAGAGTTGGCAGGCAAAGCGTGAGTTCTGCTTTCCAACTTCACTGTTATCCAAATTGTTCGGCAATTAGACTTTGGAGCAAGAAATTATCATATGTATGCAGTCCAAGCTAAATCATCGTCTGCCTATACTAAGAACTATGGCAAATATTGAAACAAAGGGTAGAAATGCAATAGCGATATTTCAAATTCGACCGTCAGGAATGGTTGAGGGCAGCGTTTTAACTGGCGTCAACAAAAACAGGAGATATGTAGCGCAAGTGGTCATCGTCCATAGTGACCTTCCAGCTGGAAATCTACAACTTCCATCTTCCCAAGCCAAGGAGCCCCACGGAGCAAATCCCAAAGCAGGTCATTAGCACAGTGGTGTCACCAGACAGCAGATCCCGGGCCAGAGAGGGAGTGAGAGGGGGGACTCCTGGCACCGCGGCGGCTGCTGTGCGCTTTGACATTCAGGCCTGGCTGATCTATGGGGTTGGGGAGATAGTGCCCTTGCTCTGGGTCTTCATGAGGAGAAGGTTCCTGGCAGCATCCCTCCCAACTTACTCAATCATCAAACTGAGGTCACAACATGTTGCACTCACATGTATCCTTCTTATAACATTTTGATGCATGGAGTTAGCGGCACAGTGGTGACAACAGAGTAAGTTGTGCCGCTTCATCATGCAACGACAGCTAATTCACATCAAAACATAGTTGACACTATAGGGCTGGACGATAATTCAGTAACAATATATATCGATGACAGAAAAATGGGGTCAATAAAAACTTCAATAGAATAACAGTTTTCCTTTCCTTTTGCATTCTAGCCATGAAGGGTAATATTACAGTCATTGCATTCTCCCAACCAATCACAAATGCAGACCCAGGATAGCTCCGCCCCCTTCCAAGGGTTCAGAGAGCACGCGTTATTTTTTGTTTTTTTAAAAACTTGCAGGTTTGGTAAAAGTTTGGTTGAATCAAGGGGTGAGTTTGAATTCAGTGTTTGTGTGTTCTTTACCTATAAATAGGTCGCTAAGCAACAGTTTAAAATAGTCAGGGCCACACTTAAAAAATATATTTTGAATTTGTTGACTATTATCAATATTAATCAATATGATATCTATTTTATTGATATGCTTTTTTTTCCATATCGTCCAGCCCTAGCTGACACATTACCTTGCCAAAGTCTTTATACATTTCCCCCCATTCTGTCACTTTACATCCTCAAACTCCAATGTATTTCATTGTTATTCTGTTAAATGCGTACGAATAGAAGTCTAATCTGGGAAAAAATGTGTGGTGTGCAGTTGTTTCCAGACCATGGTCCAACTGTGTGTAATTAAATTTCTGTGCAGGCCTCGCAGGTTTGTTAGTGAACATTAGTGAACAAACAGGAAACCCAAGGAACACAGCAGTCAAGTCAGAAATTGAAGTGGAGGAGACCTTTAAAGCCGTCATGGGTTTTAAAGTACATTTATCAAGCTTCGAACATCTCATGGAAGACCTTTTAATGTAAAAATGGAAAGACTATGGCACAAACCACAGTCGAGATGGCCGTCCAGGAAAAAAATAAGTGACAGAACCAGGCTAGCAGAGCTGTAGAGATCAGCGGCTCAGATGAGGTAATGTTTTGACAGGCAGCTATTACACCTCACAAATCTGGCCTTTATGGACATGGGATGTGAAGAAAGATATCATGTTAAAAGAAGCCATGAGATGTCTTTGCAGGTTACCAAATGCCATGAACAGCAAAAACATGCAGGTCAGATGAGACCAAAACGCAACTTTTTGGCCCACAAGCTAAACACTATTTGTGTCAGATTCAAAGACTAAATAACACTCTGAGCACATCACGTGCATAGTGAAACATGGCGGAGTATCATGCTGAGGATAAGCTTTCCTTTAGCAGTGGCAGGGAAGTTGGTCAGACTTTAGGAAAACATGGATGGAGCGAACTAAAGGGCAGTCCTGGACTTGAGACCGGGCCAGCTGTCGGCATACCTGCAGGACAACAACTCTACACAAACGATGAAATGCTTGAGATCAAAGCACGTTCAGGAGGGCCCAGTCAAATTCAATGTTCAATTCAGTTTTCTTTCTATGGCGCCCATTCACAGCACATGTCATCTCAAGGCACTATGCAAAGTCAAATTCAATCACATCATATAGATTGGTCAAAAACTTTTCTATCTAAGGAAACCCAGTCAACAATCCCCAGAATCTGTGGGAAGGTTGGAAAATTGCTGTTCTCAGACAATCCAAGCATATCCAGATGTTAGAATCAAAGTAAACAACTGTCACACCTTTTGGATATTTATTTGCGCAATTTATTTCTGAAAACCATATATTATTTTTCTTATAATTTAGACGTATAAATTTGTGTTGGCCTGCCACACAAAATCCCAACAAAATGTATCTTGGATGTAACAACTCCAAGCGGTATGAATACTTTTATAAGACACTGTTGCTACTGTGATAAATTGCATGTACATTGACATGCTGACTGTATTTAAGGTTCAGAACATGTCCAGGTTGTAGATTTATTCATTTAGACCAGCTTAGCATCATGTCTATTTTTTATTTTTTTTACAGTTTCATAAAGAGTATTTTATCAACAATGGTGCAGCCTCATACTGGGTTCAAAAATTACTCTTGGGGTTTTATGTCCTTCGCGAATAGCTTTGACCTCCACAGCCTATATCCAGCAAATGGTGACCACTATGAACATGCCAAGAAAGAGGATCCCCTGGGGACGTACCGTGTGCCAAGATGAACATAAAAACCTCCCAGGGGAAGACGGACATTTTTTCCACTTGGCACCACCTCACAAGATGAAAGGAACAGATAGCCAGCCGCTCTCCACTTTAAAATGTGTCTTTTTTTTCTTCTTGCTCATTACCGCACTCTCATTAAAAGATCCTCACATTGAGATGAGATCAAACATGCTCACCTCCGTATTTGCTGGTACAGTGGGTAACTATGCTGCAGACCATAACTGTGACACATAGACCCTCATCATACAGGGCATTTTACACAAGGAACTTGACACCTCAAGAAGTGGATGCTTATCTGGTTCAGTGGATCTCACATTGGATTTAACACATTAGTAAAGCAGACACAGTCTGGTATCTGTACATTAATGAATAGATATAAAGAGGAGTTTATGGGCTCTACAAAATATTTTCAAGCTTAAACTCCTAATAAATTACCACACAGTGAGGTCCAAAATCATTCTTTTAGGTTGAACGTTTTGTCAGGTTTTGTCACATTATAAACACTAACTTTCCTGTATTTTATTGGAACTGGATTTGATAGATTAATCCAAAGTAGTGCTTAAATGTTAAGTAAAAGGAAAATTATACCTAGTTTTAGCATTTAAACAAAAAAAAAAGAATGTTAATGGTGTGGCATGTACTTGTCACAATGCCCAGGGATATGCATTTTTATTTTTTGCTGGTCAGTATCCTGGATCATAGTTTCTTTAGGTTATCATCCTTAAGTGTTTCTTTTGTAGATTAGTTAGATATTCTGCTCACACTTCTTTCTACAATCATGTTTGTATCATGTTCTGTTAGATTTCGGTATTTTCTCAGTCTCCACCTCCCTCAGCTCTCCTTCATAGTTCTCAGCCGTGGCCGGAAAGCATCTGATCACTCACACCTGCTCTCCATGCCTTCTCACTTCACTCTCCCAGGGTGTGTCTCATTTTAGGGGCTGCACCCTTCAAAGGACCCGGTCTACGTGGGCTGGGTCCTTCCTCAGTCGTGAAAAAGAAAAGACCTTAAGAAATCGTTGTCACAACTTGGGCTTTTTGTTTGTCTTTTTTGCACTGTGGGCTGTTTCCCTCCATTTTGCCCCACTTTTCTCAGCCACCACTCAGGTCACCCTAATTAGTTCCACCTGCTGCAGCTAATTAGATTCAAGTCAGCTCACTTGTTTCTCTGCCTACTTGTACCAGCCTTCCACGGTCACTGCCGGATCGTCTCATTTGCGCTGCCTGCATGCTGCTCCCTTGGCTCGTGTGCTCAGCCTGCCAGGTCTTTTTCGTTCCTGTATGCGACTTGTCCTCACGGAACGGTTCTCCCAGTGACTGGGTGCTCGTTGTGGTTTGCCCCGTTTTCCTGGAAGGGTCTGCTGCCAGCTCTGCCCGTGCTGGAGAGCTGTCTGTCTTAAAACATGCTCTTTTAAGTTTCATCTCCTGTTCAAGTTATTTCAGCCTTCATCATTTCTGCCTGCTACTACATCATCATATTTCTGTTTTACCTGTCACCACCATGTACCTGGCTTGAACATCGGGTACTTTTCTTTCCAAACATTACAGTCGGCTGCTGAACTGGGACGGTCTAGCCTTCGCCGGCTGTCCCCGCCTTTACCTCAGCATAACTCCAACTGCCGAGCAACTGAGACAGCCCGAAGCAGCTGTGAGGCAAAACAAATGAAGCCCACTGTAAATAGCTGTAAACTGTTTTTATTTTCCCCTTTACATGTTCATGCCAGCTCACAATCTTCTGTTTAAAATGTTGTTTTATCTTTTAAGTTATTCTCATTCATTGAGTACCAAAATGTTCAAAGTAATTTAAGTTGATACAGAAATATAACACTAAATAAAATCAATTGATAAATACTATTTCTGTAATTTATTAGTAAAATTTTTAACAACTTAATCACTAAGCCTATAACTTTCTGAGCAAAGCTTAAATCAATTTATTGGCAGAGAATAATAATAATTAATTATCCAAGCATTGACATTAGATATCTGACCGAATTATTCCTGCTTTTAACTCATTGCGGAAAGCCAGCGAGAATTTGAAAGCAATGTGCCGGGAGAGAGGCATTCTTCCTCGGCAGCGGGGCCTCAACTGCTCAGTCAGCTAAAAGTTGGCGAGGCGAGCCGGCTGGTAGTGTAGCGGCAGCGGATAGCACTTTTAAAATGAAGCAATATTTAAACACACCAAAAAGACATTTCGGGTTTAAACAGCTAACTTCTCGCATAAGAACATTTTAAACGTTACTTTTATGTCACAGAAAATGTAAAATATCTAACTTTATAAACAGCATTTTACTCCTCTCTGCCATTGCTGTTTCCGTTTTAAACAACTTTCTTCAACCCCCAATGAATGATTACATAGGGTGGGCCACGAAATTCACCTCCACCAATCTGTGAACTGAACATAAAGGAGAAGCCAGTAGACGCTCCTTCTACTTGATGACGCAGTGAAGTGGGCTGGGGGAAATGGCTGCGTTGTGGACATGTTGTCAGCTGAAATCTCAAGCATCCAACAGGCAAAAATGTGTCCTGGAATGCAGTTGGTATGAACGTACCTTAATATGAGTGCAAAAAGATAAAATTTCCCTCAGAAGTGACCTAATATTAATTTACACAGTCCGCTGTGTGATCCCTGTGAAACATGTTGGTGGCACTATCATGCTGAGATGTTTTTCTTCAGTATGGACAGGGAAAGTGGTCAGACTTAAAGCAGCACCATGTAACTTCAAGCCACTAGGATCACTAGACCAGTTACTTCCAGGATTAGTGCCCCCGAAGGCCGCTGGCAACATTGCGCTGTCACAAAATTAAACAGTCTCCCTCTGTGTTTTGGAATCTGATAGCAGACCACTTTGGACCAGCAGATTGAGACGTCAAGAAGATACTTGTAAAGACAGACCACATTCTCCCCTCTAGATTAAATCCTACATCAGAGAACCAAAAATATGTTGGATCAGGCAAGTATCTGTTTTGTTTTGTTGTTACGGAAATCTGACTGCTGTGAACTAGAATCGGTCTAACCCATTCAGTAAAAGATCTAACCCTCTAAAGTTACATAAGCAGATTTTTGGTAAGAGCTGCCTGCACAGAGCATTGATACACACCAAGTGCTGAATATTGACCTGAAAAATATTTTAACATATCTAAAATTAAGCTAATATTTTGGTCAAAACTTCCACGGTGCTGCTGTAAAGAAAAGATGGATGAGTGTAGTACAGGACAATCCTGGCAGAAAGCCAGTTAGACACCAAAGTTAGACGCTGCTAAGGTTTTGAGACTGGGGTCCTTCCAGCAGGACAGCAAACCTTAACATTCAGCAGGATATACAGTGGAAGGATTCAATTCAAAGCATTTTCACAAATACTAAATGGCCTAGTCAAACTCCGGACCTAAAACTGATTTAGAGTGGACTGAGCTTGAGCTATTAATGAAAGAACGCTGCTAAAAACCTGTCTTTAGAAGCTCCAAGCTGACAGGGATGTGACCCAAAACACTTGGAAATTTAGTTGCATTGAAATTTGGCTTTATCTCTGTATGATATTGACTCAAGGGGCTGAATACAAACGCAACACCACATTTCTGAAAGTTTTAGCTTGAAAAGAAAAAATTATTTCAGTTAAACATAAAAGCCCAATCAAGTATATTGTTTTATTTTTGGTAATGAGGTGAAAATGTGAAAAAGGTCAAGGGAAATGCTGTAAATAGTTTTTGCAAGGGAGTGTAAATCTTTTAAAACCAAGAAAAGTCTAACTATATATTTTTAACGTCTACAGTCACATTCATTTACAAACTGTTAACAACATTTTTTCACACTCAATTGAGCTGTGCTCAAAAAAAATAAAAAATAAAAAAAACTATATCCGATCATCATGTGCAGTTTATTTTATGGTTGTCCCTGGAAAACACAAAGCTGCATAGAAAAACTAACATGTTATGTGAAGACATGCAGATAAGATCAAAGGAGAACCCTCACTCCCAGGCCATGCAGGGCATGCAGGCATTATTCATCCTACCTCCTCCTCTTCACCACTGCCACCCATCAACCTCCTTTCTTGCTCCCCGATGACCCGTTCTTCCCTTACACTTACAAAAAAAAAAAAAACCCTCTCTGGACCGTGGTGGCAGGAGTTTGGAAAGCGTTAATTAAAGGAAAAGGTCAACACTCCTGGGGATGGCAGAGGGTGCACGCAGGAGGTTCCCTTGGTAGAACAGCTGCTTGCTGTTTTCTCCCACAGCGGCCGCAAAGAAGGCACCAGCAAACAGAGATGGAGGCCAGGCGACCTGGGACTGCAGGCTGAAAACCGGGTACCATGACATAAAGGATTGAGCTGATTTGACCCTCGCTCTACAGCTAAGCCTAGAAGTGTGCGCAGTGATTTGACTCACCTGTCCAGTGTTTCGGTCTGAGCCTCGGCTTTGAGCTGATTAGTGAGGGCCTCTGCTCCCTAAACACTGCCCACACATGCCTTTTTTTAGACAGTGGGATGTATGCCAGGCCTGTTTGCAGAGGGAAACAATGAAATAGACCAAAAATGGAACATGAAGAGAGGAAAAGCGAGAGACAAGTCATGGTGGACACTAAAGAATGGGTCAAAGGGACTGATAACGCAGAGTGCGGAGACTGTGTGATGACATCCTGCACAGCTGTTGTCGCTGACTACACCATGTGGGAGGTAGCGTGGTTGAGACATCATTAAATAATGATGAATTATCTCTTCGTTTTTCTCAAATATGTAGCATTATGTTTTTGTTTTTTTAAGGAACGTTCATTAGGGAAATGGTTGGCCTAGTTTAGGAGAGTTTGCAATAAAAAAAAAGGTGTTTTGCATCATCTGGGAATAAATGATAAATGGATCGCATTTAGCGGCAATATCTTAAAGATTAATTCAATAAATCAGTGAAATAGGACTAACATCTAATTATTAGATTTTGGTTCTTCCTGTAAGGAAAGAGTTACCTCACTGAATTCAAAGTGTTGCGTCCCTCAGACGCCATCTTGAGTCAATATTTTGACATTCGGGGAAATAAAGAAGGGAGAGAGAAAAAACTGATTAGCGCTTAAATTATTTCCAATAAATACTCATGAGGTTTTTAGTCAAACAAGAGGGAGTGTAACACTTTTTCCTTCCTTTACCCCCCAAATAAGCAGACATAATTAAACATCTATCCTCTGAGAAGGAGTGCTCCCAGTGGAGGGTTGTTTGGTTTAAGGATTTGCTCCGTGATTTGACTCACCGGGGACTCTCCATTTGAGTTTCAAGGTTTTATATCTCTAACAAGGCTTTAATTGCCAAGGTAACAGACCACCTGATTAAGCCTGACAATGCGTCTGCTTTATCTGTGGAGTAGGAGAGAACAGGCCGAACTGACTGATACAAAAGGGGGAAGGAAACTGAGGGGCAATATTCAAATTCTGTTTTGAGGGCCTTGTGTGTTCATGTTAAATAAATGTGGTTTACTTGGGCAACGAGCTGAGAAGCATATTGTGTGGACATGCACCTCAGTAGACTGAGATCTCCTCAGAAATTCTATTTACTGCACATCAGCTTTAGAGATGCTCTGTAGTTGCAGGAAAGATCCCAATTCTACTGAGAGTGTGGAGGAGGCGGCACTCAAAGCCTGAGGTCCCATGCCATGTGCCCTCCTTATTGTAACGAGTGCATTTCTCTCCTCAAACTCTGACTGGTGAGTATGTCAAGGAAGAGGAGCAGGAGGAGGAAGGAGGAGGGGGGGGTTATATTCTTCAGAGGAGAAGGGGGGCGTCTGGTGGTGGAAAACTCTGTGTTAAAGTCCCATTTCTCCTGTCAGAGGGCTGACACGGAGCATCCAGAGACACAGGGCCTTTGGTGCTCTGAGTCTGGACACTGGCCTAGATTTACCCCACCCACCCCCACTCAACTCCACCAGCCGCTCAACTCCACCACCCTTCTGCAACATCTCATCTACAAAATACTCCTCAGCCACCACATCTCATCCGTTCTTTACTGTCATCCAGCCTTCAGTGATCTGCTCTCCTCCCCAACGTACTTTCCCTTTCCCTTGTCTGACTTGCTCTTTCTTGGCAGCCTCACAGTTTTCCTGAAACTATAAATGAAGAAAAACTTTTCTGTGCTCCTTGTGTCCCATATATGCATTACATGTATAATTTCAGGAATTTTCTTTTAATAGAAATAGGGAAAAGTAGACTTCAAAACAGTTTACTATCACAGAAGGTAGCAACACCTACAAAGTCGAAAATTGCAAAGAACACTACAACTCAATATGAACGATTATGTGCAAAATGGTGTTAAATTTGATTGGAGTTGCCCTGTAATATATTTCAACCACAACTATATAGTACAGGTTAGAGGGGGTGTCTCTTGTAAATTAGCGAAGGCCAAAAATGGTTCTGTATTTGTTTATATTTAACGCCTGTTCCCATGCAAATGAACAACAAAGAAAGTAAGAAAGTGAAAGTTTTTTTATAACCTGTTCTATAACCTATTTTCATGAATATTATAATTAGGACAGTCGCCCTGAAACTGGGGTCCCTGGACCCCAGGGGGTCTATGAGCCATAGAATGGAGGTTTGCAAAACACACATAGTAGGACCTGAGGACACACTGCGTGTGCATCTCCTAGGCTTCAGCTAATTATCCTGAGTATCCTTTAACCAGCTGCTGAGGATATGTAAATAAATCTCCCCTTTCCTACCACTCACCTATATGAATCATCATTTTCAACTCAAGAATAAGTGAAGGGCTTGTTTACTGGTGGAATATGAGTGTTTGCTGCCCGTCCCTCCAAGAATAGATAAACCGTGTTGTGAGAGACAGGCTCATCCTTCTCCCTAATTTTGGGAGTGAGTGATGTTACTGATGACTGGATTGGCTGTGTGTAATAAAGCCTGAAGCAAATATGTATGATAAAGCTGGCTTTTTCAGTTTTCTGCCAATAGCTTAAGAATAAGAGGTAAACATTTTCATTGTGGTGGTTGCAGCATGTAGCACTGTTGCCTTGCAGCAAGAAGGTCCTGGGTTCGAACCCCGGGTTCAACTTGAAGTCTTTCTGCATGGAGTTTGGTTGTTGTTCCCTGTGCATGCATGGGCTCTCATTTGATCATTTTAAAAAGCTTTAAGAATTGATACTTGAAGAAGTTAAAATACAATTTGATTAAACATGCATTTTGTTTAAAAGTGTCCAAATGTTGTTTATTCATTTCTACATATATTTCTATAAAGTCTATATTACTATGAAACTGGAAGTATTTACGTTAAAGTATATAATAAAAATGATCTCCACATAATCTAGGAGTATAAAAGGCAGTTAAAGAAAAGTTGTCAGGATGAGAATTAGAAGCGGGTCCTTGGGAAAAAATAAAACTGTACCCCCTGTAAGGGGTCTCTGGTACCACAAAGTGTGAACCCCCCTGAATTGGGGGATCTTTCAGGTCTACAGTTAAGTAAATAATTTACATTGATTGCAATTTTTGCATGTAATGACCTTAATTTATGAATTACCACAAATTTGTTTGTTTTCATCTTATTACTGGAAATTGGACCTTCTTGCTGCATGGCAGGAAAAAGAAAACAAGTTGCAGAACAGATGTGCAAAATTATAGTTTGTGTAAATGTTACAATGCACAAGCATTACAGGCAACGTGTAATGCCTATACACGTAGAACCCGAAATTCAAGCCGACACAGAAGGTTAATGTACTAAAAAGTTTATCGCTGGTAGTGAAGATGGTGGCTGACAGGCCAGATAACGGCTGACGACTGAAGATGGTAGGAATAGACTGAGACGACTGACCAGGTGATGAAAGCAGAGATGGACTAGACCAGATGATGCCGACAGAAGCTGACTTGAACAGGTGATATTTATGTGTCCAATGCGAGGGCAGAATGAGACACAGAATCCCCAGAAGTAACCTCAACCAGGCGCTGCACACAAGCACTAGTTAAACCAGGGATCTCCAACCTTTTTGAAACTGAGAGCTATACTTCATCGGTACTGTGTCATATGAAGGGCTACCAGTACTGACATTTGAACTACAAGAGTCCAAGCACACCTTAACGTAATATAAACATGTTTTTAATGCTTTTGTCATTTTTAAATCTATATAAATACAAGTGGGATTAAAAAGAAAGAACAACTGAATAAAATAGCATTTGAAATCCAGCTCACTGGAGGGTTGTGCTGTTTCTTTGAACAGTCTTGTGGGCACCACGTATGGTCCTTGGGGGCTACCATGTTGGTGACCCCTGATTTAAACCAACTAGCGAGGGCAGGGAGAGAGCGGGTCGACAGGCTCAACGGGCCGAGCGACATAAACACTGGAGAAAACCACATGCAGGCAGCGAGACAAGACCTTCTGGCAGGGAGTGGCGAGTGAGGCAGGGTTATAAAGGCTGAGAAACAGGTGGAAGGACTTGGAGGTAATTAGTGGCAGCAGGTGGGTCTGATCATGGTGCTGAGTGGTGGCTGGGAGGTGTGGAGCATGGAGTGGAAACGTAAACAGTCCAAAACACAACCAACACTCAAACCATGACAAAACGGGGAAACACATTTCAGAACAACTTAAACAATACATTCCGAATAAAGTCATTTATTGATATATTATGCATTCCAGAGAATAATTAAGTTGTTGTAACATTTGACTTATTGAGAATTATAAAGTTCAGTACCGGTAAATTAAATAAATCAAAAACTTTGTGAGAGTTTATGTATGACAGCTTTGCTGATTGAAACTATCTGCTATGGCATGCATGTTCTCGACACAACACTCAGTGTTTGTAAATGTTTGAGGGGGTTCATGTTTAGATGTATTTTTGAGAAGAACAACACTTCATATGGAAGAAAATTTTATTAAGACTGCATCATTCAGTTTATGTGTAATCATTTTGATTAACAATGATGCTGATTGAATCCATCTGCTATGCAAAGTACAAAAAAGGGCAATTTAAAATAGTTAATTTAACCAGTGATGCTTAAAGAACACATTGATTGTAATAAGTATATCATGGGTTAGGTTTTACACAGATTAAATAATTTAAGTGGTATATTCTACTTATTATTATTGCTGTGGTTGTGTATTACTAATATTGGTGGTAAAATGGTTTACTCAAATTATTCTATCCATTAGATATGATATCTGGATTTGACAGAGCTGTTGAGACTGACACCAACACATAGCCTTACTGATTGTAGTTGAAAGCTGTTGTTTGGATTGTTAAAGGTTAAACGGCTCTGGTATCCAGCATACATGTTGCCTCTTCTGTGAAGTTTACGTGCACTCAGATCTGTCCCTTGAACACAGGCTCTTCCTTTTTTCATGCGCTCCTAACATGACAATATAAATGGCGCCACTGTATACAAATGACTTATGTTCTCAACCCCACAAAAATAACACTTAAAGCGCCCCTGTCATGTGAACATCTTGTACCTGCCACTTTGCGAAATTCAGCCTGACACGAAGCTTCAACTTTTGCACCACATACCACGTTCCGTGTGTGTGTGTGTGTGTGTGTGTGTGTGTGTGTGTGTGTGTGTGTGTGTGTGTGTGTGTGTGTGTGTGTGTGTGTGTGTGTGTGCGTGTACGTTATGGAAATTTTCCATGTCAGAATAGCGCTTTCTCCTTGTTTCTCTCTCTGGCAGGTGTAAATGGTGCAAGTTTCTGTCTTGTTCAACACCCGTGCTATTTTGATGTGTTGGCAATTCCTTTGCCAGACCAATAACTCCCTCACACTAACACTACTCTTTCATGCTGCCTGCTTTATTCTCATTCTTAGGGGAATCCTCCTGAGATACATTGGTGCGCCTCTTAATTTCCCCAGGGATGCATGCAGGAAACATACACTAGTGATTTTCCAGGGATGAAGCACAGACAAAACATAAGACCACAATGTATCACGACATCTACTGTTGCTGGGTCAGATAACCAGTTAAGCGGGTTCCATAACTTGTCACGAGCCCGTGTTTTATAATTCTCCTATTTGCTTGTCACTCGTTTTAAGTTTGCTCTTTTGTTTTCCGGGCCGGGGGGTGCTGGAGGGGAGGTGGTGGAATTATTATCAGCACAAACACGCAGCCAGTCAGCGAGGCAAAGTGAGGAAGAATCCCAGGAGGCGGCGTGGCCCGGCGGGTTTGGTTTGTACACCCGTCACAGACTTCTGAAGGGGTGACGTGCATCACTGCTCCACTGAGGGAGAGCCTCTGCCATGTTTACTGTCATGTTCCAAGGTATGCTATGTGGCTTCAAACACATCAAACACATCTACAGGAATACTGATTTTAGGAATGCCATGGGGAGCCACACAAAGGTACACAAGCGCTCCCGAAAACACACAAGTGTGCCTTAAGCTTTCCAAAGTAACAGAAATAAATACAATTTTAACAATCCTGCCTATGATTGTAACACAATGGTATACAAATAGAATAAACTGGGTGAAAATGAGTAATATTACGAGATAACGTTGTACTGCACAATTTCTCAGACTTGTCTGTTGTTATAACTGAATTTGAAAACACAATCTTTACTCCGCCGCGCTATTTTTCTAGCTTCAGTGCCAGCCATAAAATACATGATATAATCTGCATGACTGAAATAAAGTCAGTATTTTACTCACTTTAAAAGAGGTAACTGGTAACATTTTACGCCACTATATGCACAGTATCACATATAGTCCCAAAAATACAATCATGTTAAAGCTAGTGGCTAATTCCTGTTCAGAGCCACTTTTTGTTATACTGGGTAAAATTGTCCTTCTGTCCTGAAAATAGTCAAGACATTATGTATTCAGAAAAAGAAGAAGCTGTGGGAGCTGCAGGCCTGTAAAAAGTTTTGTTCCTGCTCTGACTCACCTCTGTCCCTCAAGTTACGGGGTTACCGCCTTATGTATTGGTTGTCCCACATACCAGTCGTTCTGACGCGATCACGCAACGCCCGTGTACATGCACGTTCCTTGTTAGTTTCCATTTGCGCACTTCTAGTGTTTATGTAACCAGTTAGCTTAGCAGTTAGCTTAGTGGTTAGCTTTGGTGTTAGCCATGCATTGTAGCGCTACAGCTTCCCCCTGAAGAACAGAAGAGCAAGGTAAGAGGATCTATCTATCTATCTATCTATCTATCTATCTATCTATCTATCTATCTATCTATCTATATAGATAGATAGATAGATAGATAGATAGATAGATAGATAGATAGATAGATAGATAGATAGATAGATAGATAGATAGATAGATAGATAGATAGATAGATATTTCTATTTGCTAAATGCAGAGAATGATTAGTTAGAGGATGGTTTAGAAAATTTTACTTAACTTTCTTTAAATTCAGGAGTTTACATGCATTTCCTTAATATTTGGTAGAACTGGCTTTTGTAAACATTTTTGACATGGGTCAAAAAGTTTAAGAGCAGTATGATCAGGATTGCTGTCCATTTGGTCCTTTGGGTGCAGGCTTTAACCTCCCGGCTAATGTCTTGAGATGTTGCTTCAGTGTTGCATAATATTCTTTCCTCATGATATCATCTATTTTGTGAAGTGCACCAGCTTCCCCTGCAGCAAAACCCCCACAAAAACAAAATATTCCAGTTCTTCCCGACATAACCAAACAGACCAATTTACATTTGAAAACACCTGGATTTATATGAGGCATTTGGAGAAATTACTTCTTCCGCTCTGAAAGTTCTTTCAGCCCATCTTAGTAAAAAAAAAAAACTCTTTTCACTGTGAATAATGATACACTCTCACAAGCTTCACACAGTATTTTCTCAGAGTCTTTTGCTGATGTTCAAATCACATTCTGGACTGCTGAACACATTCCCTTTCTGAACAGCGTGAGAGCTGATGGCTCCCATACCGTTTTGTACTCTTTATTGTTGTCGCCAAGGGTCTTCCATACAGTTAATTTATTTGTGTTGTGTTTCTTAGCTCTATTTGTATTCTGCTCTTTGTGTAATGTGCTTGGATTATTACACTAGAGTTAGTCTTGAGCCTTAGGTTTGAGGAAATCCTTCTGTGTCCTATTTTGTTCCCTCTGGATTTGTTCCCTCATTTTTATACGTCATTGTCCTTCGGTTCCCTGCTTAGGCTTTTCCACATCTACTAAACAGTCCCCTGATTGGTCACACCTGGTTCTCATGCCCTCATCAACTCTCCACGTAGTTAAAGCCTCCTAGTTTGCTCACCTCCTTGCCAGATTCTTCTAGCCAGTGTCAGTGTTCTCCATGCCGGTCTCCCTGGGTTCCCGTCCCTTTGCTGTTTCCTGCCAGTTCTCCTATGTCAGTTGCCTGGGTTTTGCCGCACATCCTTTGTTTTATAAAACTTTATCATTAACAATACAAGGCGGCTATTGTCCTGCTGTGATTGGGTCCAGCACCTCAACAAAACATGAACCATTAGCCATAACTTTTCAAAAAGGTTGATGTCAGAACAACTCCTGAAGCTAAAAATTAGGATGCTTCATCCATTTTAAAACCAGTTTTCATGTATATTTGTGATTATTGTACTTATATGACTAGGTTCTGCTCATCTAACCTAAACAGCATAAGCCCAGTAAATCCAAAAAATTAGAACATTCATTCCTATAAGGCTTAATTAAAAGTATCATAGGAAAATAACAATCTTTAAGCAGGTATTAAACATATTTTCATTGAACCCACATTTATTTATTAAAACATGCAACTTTTACTCATATGATGTAATATTTAAATATTTGTGTTTTAAGTAGCTTAAAACAGAAATCGTAATTAACATAAATCAAGGCTTGAAAATATCCGTCTGTATGTAATCATTCTATATAGTGGGTTTCATTTGAATTGTTACCGAAATAAACTTTTCAATAATATTGTAAATATTGAATATGACTATATAGTTTCTGTTTCTTATCAAATTGTCCAAATTCCACTTTGACAAGTTTCAGCCATTAAAGGAGCATTGTGCAAGTTTGAAGGTAATTGTTTTTTTCCTTCCCATCCTTGCCCTTAAAATTTTCTGACAAGAAAACATTTGTTTTTCTCTATTTACAGCAGTTGTCTCCGTAGCCTCCATTAGTCAGTTCATGAGAGTGTGATTCGGGTTGCATTCTCTAAGTGTGTGTGGGTGTGACGTGCTGCATGTTTTCGTTCACCTTGCTACTTTGTGGAATCTCCGCCGCTATTGAACACTGCAAAAAACGGAACTTAAAATAAGTAAAATGTTCTTAAAATTAGTGTATTTGTTCTTGATTTCAGCAGGTCAATAAGATGGTTTGCCAATGGAATAAGATATTTGCACTTAAAATTGGAACAACTCATCTCCATCTTATTTCCAGTGCAGGATGTCTAATTATCTTATTTTAGGAGTCAAAATAATCCATTGGCAAATAATCTTATTTACCTGCTCAAATCAAGGACTAATACGCTAACTTTAAAAACATTTTACTTATTTTTAGATCCGTTTTTGCAGCGAAGCATTAGTGAGAGAACATGGGCTAACTTCAATATTTACAGCTTTCTTACTACAGAAGACATTACGTCTCTAAACAAAAGACCTGTGCTGTCGCAGCAGCAGATACATCACATACAGATTTTCATCTTCTCCCATGCCCATGCGCAACACTGGTGTCATTTCAACTCATCGACAGGAGGGGCAGACGTCTGCAGAAACTCTGGAACTGGTGCAATGCATCTTTAAACAGCAGTGTGTCTAAATATCCACTTTAAAAGATTACACAAAATTCTTACTGCTTTAGAAGGAGAAGGATAATATAAAGGAAAAAGGAAGGGAGTACCAAAATAGTATTGATGTGTGTATTCGAAGGATGGGTAAAAATATATGTTGCCTTTATAAATAACAGAAATAATTGCATTTCAGTCTGAAATTCATTTGTCTTTGGATGTAGGCCACTACAGCGCTGTCTAGCAACGCCGCTAATTATTTCTGAAGGAAGGTTTTGTGGCCAGTCGAGATAAGGATTGAGGTTTCTGGTCACAGTGGCATCGATATGTTGGGAGTAGTCATGGTTAGGCTTTTAAACTTAAAAACACTGGTCAAACTGTCAAGCATCACGGTGGCAGCATCATCCTGCGGGTCTGTTTCACTACCATTAGCGTGGATGGATTAATAAAGATGGATGTCTCTTGGATTTCACCTCAACTCAACAGCTAGACAATTGAAACTTAGGCAGAATTGATGGTCTAGCACTAAAATGATCGGACACACACAACAAAGTTGGTTTTGAAACCAACAAAGCCAGCTAAGGTTAAGTGTGAGGAAATATCCAGGCAGAAATATTGTGGGATTTTGTTGATGAATGTGTATGGCTTCTCTGCTTCTTGCTAGGGAATATTTTGCCAACTACTAATGGGCTCTTGTGTATGCATTTGAGCCAGTATGTATAATTATGCTCTGAAATACATTAGGGCCAAAATAAAATGAAACTTGTGCACCCAGCATTTAAAATCCTTAAGAACGCCATATTGTCGTCTCCATATGAAACACAAGTTTCAAATGCAGCATTAACAGTAGAAACAATTAATAGACATTCACGCCGATGATGAGTGCTTGTGAACTTGTGGATGGCGCCATAGCATGCATCAGTTGATATAAACAGAGTTTCTAACCTGTTATCCCGCAAACACAATCACAAGATTTCTGGAGTGTGCCATCACACGTTTGAGCTTGATTTCTGAGGAACGGTTAAGAGCTATTAGACTAGAGAAGGACTCCCCTCCCAGTCTGCCGTGCACAGTGCCGAGGAAGCCTGAACTCTTTGCTGTGCCTCTAGGCGTGAGGATGAGGGGGGGTGCAGCCCGGAGTTCCTGCCTGGCTCAGGGGGAGGCTGGACTGGATTAGACGGCTGACAGCTGGGCCACATCTCTGGAGGCGCGGGCTGAAAAGACCCCCCGTCTGCTTGCCTCTGCACCAAGTGTCAATTTGAGCATGAAGGAAGGATGGAGCGAGCCAAAGAGTAAGTAAGTGAGCAAAGTGGGGCCATTGGTAGTCCTGGGTGGATTGACATCAGCTGTGCATGGGCTGTGCACACCGTTAGGCATCAGGAAACACACTGTTTATTTAGTGGGTTTGGTGTTCTATTGTGGAGTGCACAATAGAACACCAACACAGGACAAAGTACTCCTTTTTCGGTTGCAGCCCCTGCCCTCTCTAGCTGAAGCGTCGGCACGCAGAGCCAAGCTCTACATGATATCAGGAATATAAAGCAGCCTTAGTTATTTGGCTCTGAAATATATCCTTTGCTATTAGCGGAAGCATTTATTAATCAAAGCACAATCTCCTTTCCACCAAATCAAAGCCTCTCAATGATGCAGAAATGGCAGTGAAATGAACTCCCCTCAGGTGGTATCCTGTACAATTATGTGCAATCAAGATTAAAAACTACTTCAAAATCAAGCACAATCTTTTTTTAAATCTATATTTTCAGTTGCTCTATATTTAATTAAATCTTGCTTCGGTGAGTGCTTGCATTATGCCATACGCCTGGATTTCAACGTTTGCCCCAACTTCCACTAGATAGTTTGATGAATTACTTGATTGCTGGATGCACAACAACTGACACAATTTACTTCAGCAGCTCGCTGATAATATGAAAAATGTTCCAGCGCCATAGGAGGATTCTTCGCCATAATAGGCCTTCTCTAATCTTCAGAGACTGCTTTGTGTGTTTCCTGCAACCGAATCTTGGCGATCACTGGCACGTGGGATGAAGGCTGGAGTCAACTTTATTAGTCGGTGATGTTCTAATGTGATTTATTTTTATAAATGAGCGTAAGATGGAAATGCAAGTGGGGGTGGAGGCCAGTATGCAAATGCAGACCCTCATTAAAGACCACCAACACCACACAACATTATCAGCGGCTCCTCAAATTGTTTGTGCGCATTAACGAGGTGGAACCGAGTCAGCTAACTAATGACGGTGTAATGATCACAGATAAAGCCATCAGAAGGCTTGACACTTACATATTTGATGTATTAGGGGGCCTTCTTCCACCCTTACACTGTTGTGGACC
Organism: Fundulus heteroclitus; assembly: GCF_011125445.2. Taxonomy (NCBI): domain Eukaryota; kingdom Metazoa; phylum Chordata; class Actinopteri; order Cyprinodontiformes; family Fundulidae; genus Fundulus; species Fundulus heteroclitus. The sequence goes on from NC_046366.1 coordinate 17,551,369, forward strand.
CAGGTTTCCTCCTCATGGCTTCATCCACTTTAGAAATTCATAAGTCATTAAAATTTTGAATAAAAAAAAAATGTCAGCAGTGACCCTTGGTGACTGCAAACAGCTCATTACATCAACTTCTGAGGCATAAACTTTGCATATAGAGTCTTATGGAGATAAGAAAAAAAAACATGAAAACAAAATCTCATTTTTAATCCTGTAAGGGCTTTTAGATGTAGTTCTAAAATGCCAACTTTGAATCCATCTTACGTTTTCATTCAACTCAGTAGATCATTAAGTGATAAAAGCGGCTTACAATTAAATGCATTACTTTTGTATTTCTTCTGGTCTCTATGGGTGTAAGAAGATATGAATTGTGGATCCTGTGTGCGGGATCTTGTGGCACATGATTTTGTCCACAGGATCTTGCGACATAAACATTTGAAGGGACTTGACTGATTGCTGCTCATTTGACCCCCTCCTGATTTTGTACTTCTGCAGTTTTGGTTGTTACTTACCCGACTTGTTCAAGTACGACAAGGAGTCGTCTGTCTTTGGAGGTTTTGTTCTGAACATGCAGCAATTTCTACCCACCTATTTGGTCCTTTTGTGCCCACTTTGACGTCTCATGATTTGAAGCAGTTTTCCTGTAATCTACTGATACTTTACTGCATGGAAAAGTGTTCCCCACACAACCGCACAATTTCCTATATTTCAAGGGTGTTCACTGATTTATAAAGGAATCCCAATCCCAATCAATGGATGTAGGCCACAACATAACACCGACTAGAGGTGCAGTTTAGGAGATTTGAGCCTTTTTTTTTTACAAATATCTATTGAAATAATTCGTTAAAATACGCAACTACCAAGAATAAACTATTGATTTGCAATGGTTAAATACAAAGGTAAAAACATGGTTTGTTTCCAGATTCAAAATGGAAGTAGGAAAGAGCACAATGGAAACAGCTGGGTAAAGTTTGGAGGTACACATTTTCAAACTTTCTCTCTCTTTCTCCCTCTCTTACTTTGCCCAGATACATCTCTGTCTTGTGCTCTAAGCAAAACCGTGCTTTCCACATTGTCACTTGTGATTGTGTAAACACGGCTGAAGTTGGACAACTCTCTCCGTGGTCCTGATGAAGTTCGGAGTTATTGGTGGGCGTGCCTCAGTACGTCGCAGTGGTCAGGAGGCTGTAAGAATTGGTTTTGGTGTTTTGCTTGAAGTCAAATTTCCTCGCTGTCTTTTCAAAACTGCTCTCTATTGTAACCCTCTGAAAGTTAAAGTGTAGTCTTGTGTCTCACATCTCCTCTTGTTCAAATCCATCGTCTTAGTTTTGTTTCCTGTTAAAGGGAGAGAGGCTGTTGCTTTTGCTCCACTCCATCATATTTTTGCACTTCTCTGCCTCCAATGGGGATCAGCAAGTCACTTCATTTACAATATGAATATTTCAGAATGATGTCCCTACGTGTGGCAGCACAGTCATTAGTTCAGAGGACACCTTGTACCTTAAAGCGTCCCAGGAGGATTTCCTACATTAGGAGCAAATAAAGATCGTTCAAAATGGCAGCTGTCTCGTAAAATAAGAGATTCTTTCTAAAAACATTCTAGACAGAACTTTACATTTTTGAAGTAAATGTATTTTCATCATGTTCATCAGTTCTTTCAGTGGTTTTGGTTCCAATCTCTAAAACTCTGCTTCAGTTAGCATGTTCTGCTGCACATCTGTTTTCCCAAATTTATACTTTAGCCAAGTTCATGTTTTTTTATTGACATATTTTATTCTTTAATCTCCTGATTGGATGGGTGGATGGATGGATGGATGGATGGATGGATGGATGGATGGATGGATGGATGGATGGATGGATGGATGGATGGATGGATGGATGGATGGATGGATGGATTCCTGGTTTTTGTGATCCCCATTTTTTGTATCATTTGCGCTTGTTAGGTTTAATTATGATACTTTTCTTTATGATACATTTAGTTTAGGATTGTCATATCAAATGTGCCTTATCAATATAACAAACTATTATGGAACTTGGATATACAAGTTTGTCTTTAAACCTTGACACCATGTGGTAAGAATGGAGGCACGCAGGTCTGGAGAGCTCTTGTTGTATTGATAATTATTGGCCGATTAAAAAATTATTTATTGTTTATTTTAGATATTTTTCTAAGTATTATCCCACAATTTATCCATTGTGAGACAATAAAGGAATTATTTATCTTATGTCTGGTAAAAATACAAGAGAAAATTGTGACAGAGAGGGAAACAACTTACAAGCCAGAATAGCTCTGCTGGCTAACCGCTAGCTGCTAATGAGGCTAAAGTTGGGAACTGCTCTGTAGCTCCCAATCAGCAGTAAACTAGAAGGCTGTGTCGCTGTTTTTAACAAGCTTGGACTTCATTTGATCATCTCTAAAAATCTCAAATACTTAGGGTTAGGGTTAGGCCAAATACAAACAGTGATTCTTCACTGAACATAGATTATTTTAAACACAGCTTGAAATTCATGAAACCTTTATTCTACTTCAGAAAACAGTACATTAACAGTTGTTTGCAATAAGTGAAAGTTGTAAAAAAAAGTTTCAAAACCTGACTAAAGTCATCATGTCTCATTCACATGAAACTAATATCCTATATCCTGTTTTTCTTTCTATTTCAGTGCATTAAAGGTGCATAGTGCAAATTTTGAAGTTAGTTATTGTTTATTTTCTTAACTTAAATGTATATAGCCATGTTATATGCTTATGAAAATACCAAAAAACACTTGATCATGACAAAATAAAGTTATACACATCAAGCCTCCATCTTGATAGTGTTTTGATAGTCCTTTTTTAGCCTAAAAGTAATTCCCTTGGGCACGAAGTAAATATAAACAGACGTGGTGTCAAATACCGGCAGTATCGGAGAACTATCATAATGTCGGTTTGATTAATTAATAAATCACTACTAAATAATGCCGAACCGAGCCTGACAGTCTTCAATGCCTCGCAGTGTGATTGAAGACCAGCTGTTATTGATTAACCGTTCATATCAGAACTTTTACTCACACCAATCAACTCTGCGGTCACATCTGAGCAATCGGCAGATTTAGCCTCTGCTTCAGTGAACACCAATGGTCATACTGTATTCCCAGCGACATTCCAGTCTTCTCCCTCTTGGAATCATATTTTTTTGTGTGTGTTTTTTTTACTAGATCTTTCATAAAACCTTTGTATGTAACCAGAATGAGTTACTGACATATAAATTAAAAAAAAAGTCAAATAACATGGCTATGTACCTTTAAAATTAGTTGTCCTCTATTTACTGCAGTTGCCTCTATAGAATAGATTAGTCCGTTTATGAGAAAGTTATTGGGGGCGAATCCTCTGGGCGCTGCACCCTCCCGTTTACCTGGGCTAATCGATGGATTCACGAGAGAACACTTATCTCAGAAGACATTACGCCTCCAAACAAAAGGCAGATGCTGTTCCTCTTCGACCATGCACTTGCACAACACTGGTGTCATTTCAACTTATCACCAGAAGGGGCAAACGTTTGCTGCTCAGATAACCAGCTTTACCTTGGAGTAATTCACTCCATTCGGACACAACAGGGCGTCCGGTTGGAGGTCAGAGGTTTGGCAGAGAATAAACAGGGAAAGTTTAGAATGGTTTACCTGTGTGTTTTCACTGTGTTTTCATAGCTTGGTCAAACTAACACGTTAGCTTCCGCTAGCACTCTGGAAAGCAAGCTTTTCTGATATGGTTTTAGTGTGTTTTTATGGTTATAACAACAAGCTTTATTTCCATAAGGGTTTTATACATCAATGGGATATTAATGTTTGTGTTTTCTGGTCCACTCATTACTACCAAATAGAGCTTAAAAGTATTTTTAAATTAGCGTTGAATTAGTGCTACCGCCGTGTTTAATGACATCCATATAAATACAGACTGTGGAAGAACCACCGTGCTGGTTCTATTGGACCTCAGTGCAGCATTTGATACTGTTGATCACTCCATCCTGTTAGAACGCCTGGAGAACTGGGTCGGCCTTTCTGGTACAGCTCTCCACTGGTTTAAATCCTACTTAAAGGACAGGGAATCTTTTGTTTCAGTAGGTAACTTTACATCAAAGATGAGAAAAATCACATGTGGGGTTCCCCAAGGGTCCATCCTGGGTCCCCTCCTATTCAATATCTACATGCTCCCTCTAGCTCAGATAATAAAAAATAACAACATCAGCTACCATAACTATGCAGACGACACACAGCTCTACATCACCATGTCACCAGGTGACTATGAACCAATTCAGGCACTGAGTAAATGCCTAGAAGAAATCAATGCATGGATGTGCCAAAATTTTCTCCAATTGAATAAAAACAAAACTGAAGTAATAATATTTGGACCAATAGAGGAAAGATCAAAAGTTAGCACACAGCTTCAGTCGCTTCAGCTAAAAACCACCAATCAGGCCCGAAATCTGGGAGTAGTGATGGACTCAGACCTGAACCTTCAAAAGCATCTAAAGACAATTACAAGGTCAGCTTTCTATCACCTGAAGAACATTTCTAGGATTAAAGGACTGATGTCTCAGCAGGATCTGGAAAAACTAATCCATGCGTTTATATTTAGTAGAATTGATTACTGCAACGGTGTTTTCACAGGTCTGCCTAAAAAGTGGGTCAGACAGCTGCAGCTGATCCAGAACGCTGCTGCCCGCGTCCTCACTAAAACTAAGAAAGTAGAGCACATAACCCCAGTTCTAAAGTCCTTACACTGGCTCCCTGTATCTCAGAGAATAGACTTTAAAATACTTCTGTTAGTCTATAAATCCTTAAATGGCTTAGCACCTAAATACATCACAGACTTGTTATCAGTGTATCAACCCTCCAGACCACTAAGGTCTTCTGGCTCCAGCCTACTCCACATACCTAGAACCAGAACTAAACATGGAGAAGCAGCATTTAGTTCCTATGCTCCGTTTATCTGGAACAAACTTCCAGAAAACTGTAAAAGTGCGGAAAGCCTGAGTTCTTTTAAATCAAGATTAAAAACACATCTGTTTAAAATTGCCTTTGACTGTTCTAGTTAAACAGTTTTACTGTTTTTAATGTTCTTTTTTGTTACTACATTCTATCCCTACTTGCTTTTATTCTATTTTCTATCTACATTTTATTATTTTGGTATATCTTAATCATGTAAAGCACTTTGTATTGTCTTGTACTGAATTGTGCTATATAAATAAATTTGCCTTGCCTTGCCTTGCCGAGTCAACGCAACTAGGGTTCGTTTTCCAACATAATGTTTGTTTGTTTCGCTCCTCCATTGTTTGATAGTGTTATGAGCATTAGTACATCATTAATAGGTAAGATTATTGCCGATTTAATGGTCCTTCGTATAACTTTAGGGTCCCATCAAGCAACAGATTGCTACAGCGCCCCTAGCTTCCCGGGGGAAGAATTGCATTAATAAAATCAAGTGTCCTAAAGGTTATTGATTTTACCGAGCAAATCATTCTTTAAAATTTTATTTTCTCAAATAATGTTTTGTTTAACTTAGGATTTTCATCGTGAATGTGTTGGACACAGACCAAATGTTCTAAATTAGTCAAGCTAATTTGATCTCATTTCACGTTCTTAAATGTGAACATTGGTTCTCTAACTTCGATCCGCAGTGAACCAGGATTCACTGAATCATTCTGATGACGGTTTTCAACTATTTTATTTGTCTTTTTGTTTCTTTTTTGTGTACATAGTTCCTTAGCTTCTTTTTTTTCTTGATTTTGCTTAGCCGTTTTTGTTATTTTCACTAGTCTAGAAGTGAGAGGATTTGTTGATTGAAATATATGTTTAATTCAGATAAACACCATTCCATAAAGATGTTATCTGAATGTTCATTCTTATTTCTGTTAATATTTTTTTAAACTTGAAGAGAACTTGTCACTCCTTTATTCTATATGTGTGCAGAGTTTGCTGTCAAAAAATGCCAGTGTTTGAATCACCCTTTCAACTATTGTCCTGATATCAGCTATTTAACCTTACCTGATATTTACCGGACAATACCTAACAGACCGAGAGTTATTTATTAACCATTAATAACTTAAAACAATGCATAATATCACAATATGTGAAAACAATTTTAAAAATTGGAGTCTTAGTTTTCTTAAAAATATTGCTACAACTTTGACTTGTCCCCCTTGTTCACCCATTTGTCTTGTCTTACTAGCTGGATGAATCATTACTATACCACCGGACACAGCAATGTTGTTTTAAATCTTAGTGATCAAGCCTCACATCCAGCACAAACTTATACTTCCATCATTGCTTAGACTGCTTTGCCTTGCATGAATGAATGTACAAAAATGACCATGCAAAGCTCCACAACAGCTCCTTCAAACTTTCTTATGATGTCGGCTTGCAGTTCTCTTGGGATTACCATGAGCCCATTTCTGTGTGGAGATATTTATCTTTATAGCTTTTGCAAGAATGAGGAGATTAACCCCATAACTAGCAGACATCTTCCGATGTCTGATCCGAGCATCATTAGTCCACATTAATAACCCATGGAAGTGCAAATTGGCTTTTTTTATCATCTTAATTACACGACATCAGAGCTCTCTATCTAAAGATGACTCTTTAAAGATGGGACGAGCTTTGTGACTTGTTTTTGTGCCACTTCTGAGAAAGGAAATACAAAAAAAATGGTACGAAAGTTATGTGCATGTACGCACACAGATACAAGCCATCTAAACTAAAAAGGCTGCCACTGCCCATTAGAGAGATGGATTGACAGCAGTGCAGAATAAATCTTTGTGGCACTGAGTCAGAAATATAAATAGAGCACCTAAGATAGATTTGTCTCTGGTGTTGATGAAGTTACCTTTAGGGGGTTGGAGCTCTACCTTTTTAGTAATGAGGACAACAGCAAACAGTTTGCTCTCCTAATGAGAAATGATGCTTTTGGAGGTGTGATACCGAAACAGTGTTGTAGAATAACACATCGGTTTTGTGTTATCTGAGGCTGAACAAAAGTAAGCAGATTTGAATGGAAAGAATCAGCCCCACCTGGTGGCCTTTGTGTACATACACACTCCTGTGAACAACAGAAAATAAGGTATATTTGAAATATAAGAATGCACATCTTCTTTTAGCACAACAAGATTAATTCTGGTTGCGTTGTATTAGGCGGTTTGGGGGATCTTAAACGAATACATTTTAAAAGCATTTAACCTTAAAGTCACCTATAAGACTCATGCATGTTCTTAATGATATACACCTTCACATACCAACAAAAAATAGGAGATACAAAATTGTTCCAAAAATAATTTTAATTACATCAATAAATGATGTTGAAATCAGGTAGAGTCAAGAGGGGATGGGCGTTCTATTACCCCTTCTATCATCAAAGTGAGAGGGTGTACTAATTATGCTGTAGCACCCAGTCAGCGCCCACATGAGACTGATAACAGAGCTTTGCCCAGGGTTTCTATGATTGCACTCTCTTGCTCCCTTTCTGCCATCTTATTGGACAAGGCTGTGCTGCTGATATTCATGCAGTAATAGGATGCATAAAGACATAAAACAGCACTAAGACAAAGGTGGTAATCCATTTCTTTCCCCTCCTTCTTTTGTTCTCCTTTTAACCCAAGTTCGAGAACTGGCATCCCATTAGAGCTCTATTGCTAATCAATGTGAGGCATTATAGGTTGTATAAATCACAGTCTGACACCTACTCTATGACTCGTTAACAGAGAAGTCACCGGGGAAGAATAAAGAGAGCAAACATGCAGACAAACTGAACGACATACCTCTGCCGACCCCAAGCAGAGCTATTGATACCTGAGCACTAACAAGGAGCCGATCAGCGGAACGTTTGGTTTTAAACAAGAAGGCCAAACCTTCAAAGGACTGTATTTCTCATTTAGTAAAGCAAATGTTGGTTTAATTTCTTCAAAAGGCACAATCAAAAATCTCCCTGATTCCTGCTAATGCTCCGTAATCTTGGCTTAAATAATTATTTTGCGATTTAACAAACAACCCGCCAGCCACCGGAGGTGTTTTTCAAATATCAGAAGGCAAGAAGGGAGCGGTTCCTGTGAACATTTTTAATTGAGGATGTAGTTATTCTGCCTGAAAAGGCATGCAGGAAAGTGCACACACAGGCATTTGTAACCTGAGCGCAGTTACAGAGGGGGGACCATCTGAAGACTTGCAGGCCCTTTGATGTCTTCTGAATGCGGGCATAATGCATGTGTAATTAATAATCCATTTGCATATGATGAACTAGGGCACTTAGTCAATGTTCTCGGGATACAAATACCTGAGGAAAACAATAACAACTGAGAACATTAAAAAAGGGATTCTTCGCAAAAAAAAAGACAAATCTTTGGCCCACTTTGGATTAGAGATACATTAGCCGCTAATTATGTCCTAATTGCCAATATTTTAGCAGGTGTTTGTACTTAACCAGTGGTAATGCCCTCCTGGAACAAACTCATTAGGGTTATTCTCAGGTGGATCACTGCAGTCCTTTGTGATTATGAGGGGAGATGGACTCATGGTCAAAAACATTGATATTAATGAGGCTGTTGAGTAGGACAGTGTTAACAGCATCAAAAACAACAGCAACATCAGTGAGATTGTTATTGATTATATGAATAATACTAATAATAAAGATGGTAATTCTTTCAAAAGAAAGAAATATGTAGAAAGAAATGTTGTGCTGGCCACAATGAATTATAAATATAACAATTATGACTGGGCACTTTTGATGAGATATTATTTCTGCAAGCTCCCTGTTCAGAAAGGAATATTAATGTTTTGGCCAAATATTGCCAAAGCAATCAGAGACTCTGAGAAGTTGATTTTTCTTTTAACTAATCAAACAGGAAATGTAACCCTGCACTTGATTAAATATTGAACTTAGGAGTTTCAGATATCTTTTTTTCATTGGCCTGCTGGCATTTGGCAGTAAGGGAGAATCAAACTCCTATAAGTCCCTGGAGATGGTCCACTCCACAAAGGGCTGAGCCAGCAGGTCAAACTGTAGAAATGTCACAGAAGGAGAAGAAATGAACTGAAATAAAAAAAAACATGCATCATGTGCCAGTGCTCTTAACATCAGAAATGATGGCATGGTGTAAATAATGCTTTGGAAAGCAGAGTTGACGTGTGCCTATCTTCCATTACATATTTAGAATACCTTTATGAGTTGAATTAGTTTAAAGTCTTGATAGAATTGTTATTTGTGCCAGTGGAGCTACAGTAAATGATCGTACTGATATAAATAAATCACATTCAGGACTTTTTTTCCTTTTTTTAAAACTGCACCGAGACAGTCCTTTTATGTAGACTGACAGGCTCAGACAACAGTATAACCAAGTTACAGTGTTGCTTAGGGTCCCGAGGCTAGCTGCGACCCCTAAGAGGATTTGACTTCTACAGAATACAGACGTCAAACTTTGAATATCAAATTTTAACAAATTTAAAGTGATTTAAAGGTGCATAGTCACGTTATTTGACTTTTTTCATTTACATGTCAGTAGCTCACTCTGGTTGCGTAGATGTTTTTTATAGAAGATTATCACGTCCGGCTGGCATATTAGTTATTACTTGCGTGTTTACGCTTTGTTTTTTCTCAATCTGTTAGTAAATCAAGCCTTTTATTTTTAATAACAACAGAAGTACGTACTGCGCATGCACAGCAGGAGTTAAGACAAGGAAGCAGCTAACGGCTATTAGCATCTCCCAGCAGAACAATGAAGGGTCCAAAATTTAGTGGGAAAAAAAACGCAAAAGAGAATGCCTCACAGATAACGGTGAGGGGCAACAGATTAATTTAACTGTTGGTTTGCTAGTGAATTATGAATCAATGTGTGTAAAATACACAAAGTCCCAACAATCAAGCTTGGACAATTTAAAAGATATTATTGGTACTAAAGTAAGTAGTAAGTGATGGACTTAACTGAATATGGAACCACATACTAAATACTGCTGGGAGACCCATACAGTATTGGGTCGGGTTGCTAGAGTTATTATCTTGGATAACTACCGTAGCACAATGAGAATATTGGAAACCAAATTCCTTTTCTCAAGTTAAAAAAAATCTAATGTTAACATGACAGATGTTTGTGTAAAGGATGGAGCAAGCATGCATATATGTGCAAAAAACATGTTTGGAGGTAAAAAAGAAAAAAAGAAAAAAAGAAAGAGGCCAGCCTTCTGTACACCAATAAAAAAATAAAATCTTTGTTCAAAACCGTAACTGGGACAGGATTCAAGTGAAGGAACAACAAAAGGCCAAAAACCATCCTAAATAGTTTTTATGTTTTTTTATGATTCTAGTTATTAAACAAATTGTTAAGAGCAACATTCCTTCTGCATGAGTTAACTCACAATAATTAGCTGGAACACCAAGTTTTTCTTTGTTTATAGTGTCTGAGCCAAACTGATAAATGTTTGAGTTGCAGCTGCTATCTGTTCATATATTATGGATAAGCAGAGGAATGATTACAAGTTTCAGCTGAGCTGCTTACTGTTCACTTCACAAACTTTAGCAGCAACAGAGGCAGAGCATAGGGAATCACAAGTATTTCTCTCCTCTTGTCCCTCCTCCTAGTCTGGTAGACGGCCCCCTAACATTTAGGGACAAGCCCAAAGTGTAACTAAATGCACACATCTAATCCACACAGTACAAATGTTCCAATAATCAGTCCCACTTTATCAGTTCAGCCATAATAATGCAAGCATTTAATGAACAAATTATTAACAATTACAATATGATAAACTTAACTTTAACTTCCTTTTTAGGGCAAAACCAACAAGTAGGGGATAATTCAGCAACTGTTTGAAGAAATATATATAATTTAAGTGTCACTTCTCTTTTTAATAAAACAGTAGATAAGATAACAAGTTTGAGTGTTGATATCCTTTGTGGAACTATGAACCTTTGATTCAGTCTTGCAATCATTTAATTTTATTATATTTGCTTATCTGTATTGTATCACAATGTGTTTCCATTTTCCTGATATTTACCGTTGATACAAATAAATGTTACTGCTGAAGGACAAATAATGCATCCTTTTATACTAAAATAAGTCAAGCTTTCAAACAAACAGCGATCTGGTGCATAAAAAAACATATTTTTCACAGTACAAACAAGAATCTGATCAATGAAAATATTTATTTTACAATTTATGTTAGTATCGGTTATATCAAGATATCAATTAATTTGACAAACCCCATCATATCTTCAGCTTGAGGTAACCTTTAGGCAGAACACGTTGTGAGGACGTGTGTATAAAAAAGGTCAGATTCACAGCTGCTGTGTTTTACAAATCCAAAACATGGATCACTAAAAGAATGATTTCCGGCAGGATTATTTAAAATAACTTTTCTTACGGACTGTTGTTCCTCACTGTAGCAAGTTATGAGCAAAGTAGATTCACATATTAAACCACTGGGTAGGCCCTCCAACCAGATTGCTGCCTTTTTGACCACATTTTCACCAACTTCCTTCTCCTCACTGTAGAAAACAGCATTTCAGCTGGAGATTTTGTTATCAGTGTCTTCTGTTTGAGTAGCAATAAAGCTATGCATTGATGCAAGGAATGTCCTTTAAAGGGAAAATCTTTAAAAAATTACTGCTGATCTTCAAAGTTCAAAATCTTTGCTTTGACTCTCAATGAAGAAATGTTAATGTGACAAGACTTCACAGAATAATATAAGGAATGGCTGAAAGAATGACACTCTTTAAGCTTATTCAGTTAGCATCCACATGATTTACACGAATAAATCACTCGTACTTAATGTGCTGCAAAACCTGCAGCATCTGAAAGCATCCTGTCGCAAAAACAGAACAGAACCTCAAGAATGGAAGACCTCAAATATTACCGTAACTTTGGCAGTACCCAAATGCAAAACCTGCCATGGCTTTGTCTGGAAGTCCAGGGGAAATATTTGGATGTTGCTGCAAGAAGGAGAGAAGGATTTATATCTATATCTATATCTATATATACCACAAGAGTTGGATTATTATTTAGTCTGGCATAAATAAATTCATATATTCATATTCAAACAAATTCCCACAATCCCAGGTTTCTTATTTAACTTGTGCACTTTATGTTGTGTACACAACTTTGGAGGTAAATGTAGAAAAAACAAACTTTTTTCCCATCAGCACCCTCTATCTTGAAGCGGCACATCATCATAGAATCCTTCCACTCACGAAGCTGTCTATTTGCATGGGGCAAATAGAGGAAAAACGACCTGTTATATTAAATATAATATAACGTGTTGCTCTCCCTAAAACGTTTTGGAGTGACTGAGTTCAGCTAAGCACCACAATAGAGGAGAAAAGCTTGGGCAGAAGGAATGCCACTTTGTTATTAAGTAGGAAAAACATTTTCATTTGTTTAATCATTAATGTTTATATTTCATTTATGAAACATTTATTACTGTCCTCTAGTGACGCTTTGCACAAAGTTGATAGAGTAATAAAGAAGGCCTACCTTCAAATTCTTCATCTTCACCTCAAATCAACAGAAAATTGAAACATGAACTCAGTTGGCTGTTCTAACGGGACAAAAACACCGTACACACGTCAAATCTACCACGGGGAAATTTGTCTTGGCCAGCTAAACAAAGCTGCTTTAACGATTAAATACACTACAAACAATAAAGATCATCTGAATGGAATAAACAAGTAAACAAACAATTAAAGCGATATTGCAAGCAGATAAGACCAGAGCGTCAGAAACATGACAAAATACTATATACCTGCTTTATTTAACAATCCCATTGAGGAAGGGACAAACGAGTTTTTAAATCTGTTAAGTCTGTAAGCAGGGATTCTACACCGTTTGTCAGACGGTAACAGCTCGTATTGTGAGTTGAGGATGTGAGCGGGATCAGACGGTACCCTCCGAGCGGTTCTGATGTCAGACTGTTCATGGATGGACTGCAGGAAGATGTGAACCCCTGGGTCAGAGCCAGGTAAGGTACACAAACCACCGTTTTCTTTTATCCATGCAATGCACAGTAGGCCAATAGTTAGGTACCCATCCACTGCAAGGTTTTTAGGTACAGCCTACGTGCAAATAAAGTATTTCCAAAACAATCTTTGAATTCGTCTTTTCAAATATGTTCCTAAAAACAAACAAATAACTGCATAACTTCTTCCTCCGCACAAAATGTTGGCCCAAAACGTATGTGCCGGGCTTGTTTGTGGTGATGTGGTCACAGAGACGCACCAAAAACAAATGAGGCAGATTTTACACGTAAAGTGTGACGTTGTTCCATCAGAAGTGGTTGGGATTGAACCTTAGAGTAGAGGTGGAGCTATGACATTATCATTTTTCTTTAACTAAGCCTTCACTGATTATTTACATGGAAATCTAACACGTTGCAACATCTCACTGTGACACAGTTTAAGTGGAACCTTATAAATCACTAAATATCACAGTCATTAATTAGAGTTTAATGTTTGAGCTCATCTCTACAGAGTCACAATGAGTTTGAAGCTGTAGACAAGTAGATTTAGACCGAAGTCTCAAAGTGCTGAAAATCCCTATTGACATACCCCAAAACAACCACACCGCCACCCTCCCTCGAAGTCTCACAGGTCTAAAATGTCTTTTTGACAGTTCTCGACTCAAATCCTAGAGTCACATCAAAAATCTGTTAAACTTTTTTTTTTTCTTTTTCTTTTTTTTCCTCCAAATTTTTCTTCCGCTCCCCCACACTCGCTGTTGCATTGTTCGACCTTGAGTGAGATGCTGTCAGGCGCTTTTTAGAACATAAGCGTTGCAGTTTCCCATAATCCACTGGGAGAATGGAGGTGAGAGCTGTGGCCCAGTAGCTCTCTGAGTGGCTGGCAGTGGATCAAAAGCAAACGAGGTTCCTGAGCTCATTCCAATTATAACAGCACACACTATCAACTACAAATACAAACAGCACATAAGTGATAGTGCTGGTGGCCTGGAGGATTGCTGCCAGAGAGCAGGCAGCATGCTAATCAGGATACCTCTTGCCATGGGCTATTTAGGGAATAGCCTCTCATCCCACCAATTCCCCTTGCCTTAGCCAGGGAGACGAAAGAGAAGAAGGGGGTGAATTCCCTGAGAGCTCCATCCAAGGACAAAATATTAGAAAATGGATCTTTATCTTTGCTCTTGGCCAATATCCATATTAATTACAAAAAAGGGGGAAAAACAGCACAAAGGTGCTAAATAATATATAGGAAGATTAGTCCAAAACTTACGGCTACAGATTACGGACCGCTACGATTGTAGATTTGTTGGTTCAGTCAAAGTGTGATGATAAATAATGTAAAAAAAAAAAAAAAAAAAAAAAAAAAAAAAACATACACCAAGGAGAATTAGATCTTCTTGGTGCTTCATTTAAATTTCAAACAGGGTATTATTCGCATTATTATGCTGAATTCAAACACTCTGGATCATTATTTAACCTTTGCACATCAGTTCACACTGTTTATTGCCATTAGTTTGATTATCCATACCTTCCCACCCATTCCTTTGTAGTCGTCCAATCTGGGACAGTGATTTATATATTTGATCGGCTGCCATCCATGGGGGAAGGTAGTAAGATGTTTGGAGGTGTTCTGCTGTAACACTCAAACTGACTCCCCCCCCCCCCCCCCCCCCTTCTCTTCATCCTCCTCCTCCTCTCACCAACAACCCCTCAGAGCTTGGCAGCTCTCCAGAGCCATGCAGGGGCGGCGGAGTACAGCGGGAGTCTGAGTGAGAAGCACACATTGTGCACGGCGGGACCCCGGCAGCCCCGGCCCGAAGGCACAACTCTCAAGGACATGGAGAACTGGGGCAGAGAACTTCCGAGCTTCCCACAGTGAGGGCAAGCAGAGGAAAAGGGGAAAGTTTCCAAAAGTGTCTCAGTCTGCACGCAAATAGCATGTGAAATCTGTTCTATGGAGATATCCTGTTACTTCAGTAAACAGGCACCATACACATTCATTTGTGAAGATGTATTTTTAAGATAAGTTACATGTTGTTTTTTTTTATATCAGTAGCATAATCCTCTAAAGATCACCAGGTCTACATTTAGGCAAAGCTAGGTTATTTTGTGTAGCACATTTCTACAACAAGACGATGCTAAGAGCCTGGCGTCGTTATCATCATCTTTGTCATTGCAACTTTGTGCATTCCGATGAAATTTGTCCTCGGCATTTAAGCCATCCCTTGGGGAGCAGTGAGCTGCCACCGTGCAGCGCCCGGGGAGCATTCTGTGGCTAAGGGTCCTGCTCAGGGAGCCAGAGCGGCAGTGCGTGGGATTCAAACCGGTCCAACTTGCAGCCTAACGCTCTGCAGCTAACTACTGGGCCACCACTCCCCCATGAGCTACATGATGGAAATACGAGTAAAAAAGAAAAAAAAGAAGAAAAACACCAAAAAGTACATTGTGGTGGCATCATTTATGTAAGTAAAGCAAAGTCGGACCACAGACAGCAATTACAGATGTTTCGGTTAAAGGTTTGAATGGAAAAGTCAAAGGCGACTCCAAACAGATGGGGTTTAACCTTGCTTTCAAAAAACTCGGGGTTTCAGCATTTTCTGCAGATTGATTTTTAAGATTGTTCCAGATGAGCAGCGCACAGACACTGAGTGCTGCTTCTCCATGTTTGGTTCGGATTCTGGGGAGACGGAGGAGACATGAAACAGAAGACCTGAGTGGTCTGGAGGGTTGATACGCCGACAACAAATGCAAAGTGTATTTTAGTGCCAAGCCATTCGGTGATTTATAAACTAACAGAAGCTTTTTCAAGTCTGTTCTCTGGAATACAGGGAGCCAGTGTAAGGACTGAAAAGACGGGGGAGAGGAGATCTACTGTCTTAGTTTTTAGGGAGGACGTGGGCAGCTTAATGCTGGATCTAAAAAGTCAATCAGACAGCTGGACGTTTTAGACCTGAGAAGACTCTGTTGCAGTAATCAATTCAACCAAAGATAAAGGCATTGATGGGGTTTTCAAGATCCTGCTGGGGCATTAGTCCTTTAATCCTGGAAATGCTCTTCAGGTGACAGAAGAAAGACTTTGTAATTGTCTTTATGCGTCTCCGAAGGCTTCGGGTCTGAGTCCATCGCGAAAGCCACATTTTGTGCCTGATCAGTGGTTCTTAGCTGTAATACCCAGAGCTGAGCCTTGACTCTGGAATCGCTCCTCCTTTGGTCTAGAAATTATTACTTCAGTTTCGGGGTCTTTTTTTTTTTTTTGTTTCAGCTTAAGAAAATTACCACACAACCCCCACATTGATTTCTTCTATGCATTTTACTTGAATGGGATCATAGTCACTTGGTGACACTGTTACGTAGCGCTAGCTTGCTGTCGTCTTATTCTTCGTCCAATTTTTGATAACAATCCGTGGTTATGCTTTTGTAAAACAAATAATGTATGATCTGTGTTTTATAGAAACTGTTTTTATGTTGTTTTTTTTTGCTGGAACAAACAATGGTATCAGCAAGCCTTTTTTTTTCATTGTCCCTCCAGTCAGGGGTTCAGCTTTACTGTGGGTCAGCCCCCTCTTTCCCTCTTCATCGGAGGGAAGGAACCACACTGATCTGAGATGGAGTACCCCCAACCAGACCTTACAACATCGACCCATGCCACCATCCTGGGCCTCTAATGGAAGTCCTGGGCATCCAGACGCCTCCCCTGCTCTGACACGGGCGTCGTGTAGCGCTCTTCTCATCACTGAAAGCAGCAGGCCTCACAGCCCTCCCCCCCCTCTCTCCTCGGGGCAGGCCTTTTTGCAACATCGCAGGCAGATGTGTCCAGATGAGCACGTTCTAATTTGTGGACCCAGGTTAATGCCCTGCCAGAAGTCCCGGAAGATCAATAGCTTTATTTCCCTAAAATACCGGCGTGGTGAGAGGCAGCTTACGGGGCGCTTTTAATACCGCTAGAGTTCCAGCGATGACTGGGTCGTATTGATTGTGCCCATGTGGAACTACGTGCGCCTTCTGGGGAAGGATCTATTTGTGTCACCCTGGGCTGGGATGGGGGCTCTGCTGGAGGAGTAGAGAGCTCAGCCAATGGAGGATGCCAAAAACATCAAAACAGCCATGTTTACAGATTACCCAAAGGGAAAGCAAATTACAGCAATTATGCAGGCTGTGGGAATACTAATATCAGCATACCTGCTATTTTACCCAGAGACTACTTTTTTTTTTTTTTTTGGGCGCTAGAGCACACACAAAACACCAGCATTCAATCTGAATTGATGGGTAAAACTCTCGACAAACAATGGGGTTTAAACGAAGCACTGCACGTTGAATGCATGCAAAACAATGTCTTTCTAGGGGATCAACCTGTTTTTGTGGATCTCTGGTCCAAAAAAAGGGTTTTCGGTTATTTTGAACTCAGAAATTAAAAGCTACACATAACCGTACAGCAAATGTTTCCGCCAAATGTGCGTCTGTGAGATCCAGCTCTGAGCAGACTCTGAAGGAGAGAGATCATTGAAAGGACATCGTTATAACTGAGGGACTGCGGTCAACTGACAACCAATCCTGCTGAAGTTTAGATAATCATAGTTATTTGATTGATTCTGGGGAAATCTATATTCACACTTTAATGTTTCACTTCATTAGGCTTAGACTTAGACAACTTTATTTGTCATTTTGTATGCACAGAGTGCGTACAGAACAAATTTTGTTGCATACAGCTTGTACAATTGCAGTAAGAATTTAATTTACAGTATGAGGCGCAGCAGTGATTTAAAAGTGAACAATTTAAATGTAGACAATGCAAGAGAAGTCACAGTGTACAGGTGAGTATTTTCAAAACCATTTGTATGTGCAGAAATTGATTGTGCATGGGCATTTGTGCAAAAATACAGCTTGTAATTTACCGTGGATTTAAAATACAGTATGAGGTGCAGCACTGATTTAAAAGTAAAACAATTGAAATGTAAACAATGCAGGCGATTGGCTTAAACTTATTTTAATATCAGACAAAGATAACCTGAATAAATACAATAATATGTTTTTAAGTTATGATTTCATATACTGTGGGGGGGGGAAAGCTATCTAAACCAAACTCAACCTATGTAAAATAATTTAAAAAAAATAATAATAATCCCATCTGTTGCTAAACCATGATTTAACTGTGAACTAACCAGATGTCCTGGAAAGTTCGGCTCAGTTTCACTTGCCACACCCAGGCCTCCATTACTGTCAGAACTGTATCATCCAGAAATCACTCAAATAGAACCTGCCTGACGACATGAAGCAGACCCGAAAGAAAGACTATGCCCCAATCTAAAGAAATCCAAGAACAGATGGGGAAACAAAGTCACAATGGCCAGCGCACCTACGAATGGATGAAGGGATGGCTCTGTCTAGTCGATCCAAATAAAATAGTGTGTTGTGATCTGAATCAGACCAGTCATGCTGGAAAACTGCCGCTGGGCTAAATTAATTGAGACTCTTTGTCAGTTTAATTAAGATTTAGTCAGACTGTCAGTTGTTGGTGGCAAGGGTGGCACAACCAGTTATTAGGTTTGGGAGGGCAATAACTTTTTTTTCACATAAGGTCAGGTTGGTTCGGATAGCTTCAGCTCTCAATTAAATGTCTTCACATGAAAAACTATCTTTGGTATTTATTCAGGGTATTGTCATTGTTAAATAATTTTTCTTATCAATCTGAAAAAGAAAGAAAAAAACCCTGTAAGGAGGAAACTAACGACATTTCAACTGTAGACACATGAAAGCTTTTGAATTTGACCTTTTGTTATTTTGAGGTAGTGTTAAAGTTCCAAGATAGTTTTTCTTAGATTTGAATCTTGATGTTTTGTTGTTTGCATCTTGAGTTTAGGGACACTCTCTGGAACCCGTGTCTAGGGGCAACAGATCAAAAGTAGCAATTATTGACTAACTCTGGCACATTTATTTTATTTTAACCCAACGCGCAATGTACTGGTAAAGCAAACTAATCAACTAAACACAATGCTTAACTCAAAATACGGACATTTTCAGTGATATTTCAGTTTGGAATCAAACAAAACCGAACGACGGGCGAAATCCTGGAAACATCTACATTTCTTAGCAGAACAACAAATGTACCCGTGGTGTAAATATCTCATACATCAGTGCAGAGACAGCACGCAACGAGGAGGAGCCTAATCCAAAATGGAAAGCCTTTGTTTTGCAGCTGTTGTGACATATTCATGACTAGGTCCATAATAGTCAGATTCCTGATATATCCCCCCGGGAGAGCAGAGAGAATGGTGTCACATCCAATTACTGCAGCACATACCAGAGGTAAATCAAACCCCCGTGCCATGAACTCTGGAAGCTGAGGTGCAAGCACACACTGCATGTGCAGAGTTATATGAAAATTAATATGATATTGGAAAACACATTCACCTGGTTACTTGGAGGTCATATATGGATTACACATAGAAATGAAATTGGCTGGTGGCTGCGCTTTGCCTTCTTCTAAAAAAAAAAAAAACATAAATTGACATAAAGTGGATGCGGTTGGGTGTGATGCAGACAGTCCCGACTCGAGGTTTTCTTTTACTGTTATAGATTTGTCTGCCCCTGTGCAAGAAATTGAAATTGCAGATGAGGAGGAAAATGAGCCCCCCCTCCTCCCGTCTGAACGAGAAAACAATCAGGTCACTGTGTTCTCCTTTAAACCTTCCTCTAACCACCATTAAGACGCTTCTCTGCAGAGTGGAAATAGAATAATAATAATGAAAAAAAGAAAGCCTTTGTCTTTATCCTCCGCAGTGGTCTTCGGGAGGCACGGTGGGTTTTAGTGGTTCGGGGGGCCATTCTCTGCGAGTGCACACAGCCCCGTTTCACCCTGGAGCGGTGCAAAAAGCTCTTGCCCAATAAAACAGGGCTGCATCCCCTGGGCCCCTCCCTCAAGCCTCCAGTCAACGCTTGTTTTTGTACCATTTATTTAGTGTGACACATCTCCAATTAAACTGTGGAGGCTGCTGCATTCCCCCCCATAACTACCTCTTATACCTCCCCATAGACTTTCTGTCACACCGAGAGTATGAGTATGAAGGAGTGAAAACGAGAGAGAGAGAGAGAGAGAGAGAGAGAGAGAGAGAGAGAGAGAGAGAGAGAGAGAGAGAGAGAGAGAGAGAGAGAGAGAGAGAGAGAGAGAGAGATCACATCTTGCCTGCCAGCGATGATCACAATGTCATTTTCTCCTCAGTGGTTAGGAGCCTCCGCTGAAAGGTGCCCTGAATTATAATTATCAAAATATTGAACAAGATAATCATCCCCTTTAATGATGCTGCCACTTCACCATGTGCCTGGCTGTACTTGCACCTGTTTATTTTATTTTGTTGTTGTTGTGCGAGACAAATCTATAAAAAGGACAACCGAGGCGCACAGACGAACGCACAGATTCACCGTGCCAGGCGCGCAGCGTCCTCAGCCTATAAGACTCTTTCCATCCGACACGAGAGTCTCCTTGCCACCTCCCTCATCCTCCCACCACGGCCTCGCCCACGGTCGCAGGAGGAGTGACT
Organism: Fundulus heteroclitus; assembly: GCF_011125445.2. Taxonomy (NCBI): domain Eukaryota; kingdom Metazoa; phylum Chordata; class Actinopteri; order Cyprinodontiformes; family Fundulidae; genus Fundulus; species Fundulus heteroclitus. Next base: position 17,571,858 of record NC_046366.1, read on the forward strand.
TTGTCCGACCCCGGCACCGTCTGCAGGAGCGCAGCTGAGGGCAGCAGCTGCCAGGGAGGACTGGTGGGGGAGCGCCCAAAACGCCCGGCTCTGCCAAGCACCCGGGCCAGGGGGGGGAGGCCCAGTGGCAGCTGGGAAGGGTGGGGCGGCCAGCTGTGGAGCAGCAGGGTGGTTTTGAGGTGACAGGGCGACGCCATTAAATCCGACACGAACACAAATGTAAAGATAAGTCTAAACGTACAGGCATGGGGAGGTGACTAAAACCCTTTTTTTTTCTTCATCATCATCCCTTGCAGCACTTCTGTAACACCCATCACGGTTTCCACCATCTGTACCCAGTCTGTGGCCCCTCTTAACACCACGCGCCGGCTCTCCCGTCACGTGTTTCGGCCACACATCTGTTGTGCCATCTGCATAACTTCCCCCCAAAGTGACAGGTAGTCCCTCTCCCTCTCTGGAGGGAGCGGGGAAAGGGAAGAGAGGGGGGGGGGGCGCGGGTTGGTGATTTTGGGGTGTGAACGCGCGCCGGACCTCTCTGGATACATCTGGACGAAGAGGACGCGGCGCTGCGCGGGGGCAGGGTCATTACCAGCTGGAAACTCACAACAAACGTGGAACATTTAGATCATACTGTCACGTCATGACAGCGCCAATAGTGCACACGTCTTGTTTATTGGTGTGTACCGATAAACCACCTTCATTGCGTTGCGATTTCTTCTACGCGACAGAGCAGCGCCAATAATATAATTTTAACCCTTCAAAGCCTGATACTGGTAATTGTGAGGAAATTAAAAAAAAGTCAGGCGTTGAAAGTTTCCTTGTATCTTAATCGACACATTAGCCCAAATAAAATAAATATAAAATAATCAATGCTCATGCTTTCTGCATTTTTATATAGGGTGTTTAAAATATTAGTTGTATGTTGTGAATTGTATGTTCAGAAAAATACTGACTTTGTTCAAGAGAAATATCTGTATCAAAAAGATAAATTTGGAGTTATAGAGTTATACCCTAACGCATCAGCGTTCAGCCCCCTGACTCTGTTACTTTAGGAAGCTGTTAAAGCTCTCTGCTGCTCCTGAGGCCCTCACAGAGAAGCTGCATTTCAGGGGTGTCCAAAGTGCGGCCCGGGGGCCATTTGTGGCCCTCTGAAGGCTTTTGGGCGGCCCTCAATCACAGTTCAAGAATGGCCAACATTTGGTTTTGCCAGCTCAGATGGTTGAGGCGATAACACTTTTAAAAAGTTGGGCAATTTCCACTGATACAAGGCCTTTCAAAAAAAAGTCAAATCTTCTTAAAAGGGAAAATATAAAGGTGCAACATTTTTTTTTAAATCTTTTATCAGCCATATTTTTGCTTTCAAGTTAATAGTAAATAAGACAACAAATGTTTTACCAAAGGGCAGGCTTGGGTGCACCCATTTATTTCACTTAGTAAAGTAAAGCAAGAGTGAGCCCAGATTAATCCTGTTCTTGTTGCTGAAAAGAGACACAAAACAGTTTAGGACATCATTTGCCGGGCAAACCTGCAACAGTATTTTTATGTTTCAAATCTAAAATGATTTTTAGATTCCTTTTCATGCTTGTTTCATTAAAGTATGTTGTGTGTTTAGTTTGTCGAGCAGGCAATAAAAAAAAAAAAAAAAAAAAAAAGAGGGTTTTGCTATTTTGATTAAAAAGAAGGGTTTAATTTTGTGGCCCCCAAATACTTTCTACGTGACATTATTGGCCCTAAGGCAAAAAGTTTGGACACCCCTGCTGTATTTAGACTGAGATTAAAATACACACAGGTAGAAGTAGTTCATGAAGCCGATTGTTTGCTCAGGGTGTCACAGTAAAGGGGGTTGAAAACATACGCACGACAAACCAGATTAATTTTTTTTTTTGTAAAGAAAATGTCATAGTGCCTTTCACTTCACAGTCAAAATAAAATAAATACATTTGTTGTTGCAATTAGACAGAATGCTTCAGAGTTCAAGACTTGCAGACGCTGTCGCAAAGCAGGAATGCACGAGGTTATGCACTACAAACTCCACACAGAAAAAAAAAGTAAATAAAAAGATGTTAAAGATTCTTCCAATTTATTAGAACGAACGGTTCACATTGCCAAGACACGTTATGTGACCTCCACTTGAATGGGGTGCAGAATGAAAAATATTAAAACAGCCATATAAACAATACCAGAGGACAGTCGGCTCCTCGTCTTTACACTGCTGTACATATGGGGGGGTCAATAAAATATGCACCATAATACAGATATCAAGCCAGTGATATAAAAAAAACTGCACAACCAGTCTTTACTGTGTTCAAGGAATCCACTTCAGGACATTATTTTCACATATTATGTTACATATTTGACAGTAACAATATTAATTATTCACACAAAACACTACTCGAATGACATCAACTCAGACGTTTCTTCAAAAAAAAGAAAAAGAAAGAACAAAAAAAAAACAGGGGAGGGGGTGCTTGTTGGACTAATCGTATAAAATAAATCATGTTTGGGCTTTTCCCGTTTACCACTTTGCAGACGAGCTATCGCTGCCGTCTGAAAATAGAAATAAAAACCTCCAGAGGTTAACTTACAATCTGCTACATACAGTATCACCTCTCTGAGAACAACTGGTAAAGAACAAGGCCTTACTTTGTCAGCTATACGAACAAACAGAAGGAAAAAAAAATAAAAAATAAAGCGCCGCTTGACACTTGCGCTGCCCGTATCGGCTTTTGTTGTTAAGGAAATTTTGTGCATGGCATTTTTCATAAAATATTTATCTATACAGGGTCCATGTCACGTGCGTGTGAGCGGCAGACCCCATTTATTAGCCGTACTATTTAACGACAAAAAAAAGAAAGAAAACTGTATGGGGTTCACTGTTGTTAAAGAGCATCTTAGAAAATACAGACACGTACGCCTCTCAAAATAAACGACACAGGCTTAGTACTAGTTTTCAACGTTTTATACAAAGTTAGCTTGATCTAAAAAGCACAAAATAACAGTTTTGTTTCGTTTTACATGATCACACGCGCGCGCACGCACACACACAGACACACAGACGACGAGACGTGTACCGCTGGCCTAGCTGGAAGTTCGCCCGGTGCATCTGCATCATTTTCGTCTTAAAGTCCCCCCGAACAAGTCCCCGCTGCAGGCGTTATTGCTTCTTGTGATTAGGGAGCTGAAGGGCAGGGAACTGATGCAGCCCGACACACTGAAAATTTGACATTTGACTTTTCTCGTCACGTTCCTCACTCCTCAACGCTAAAGGATAAGGCAGTTCCATTCTTTTTTTTGTTGTTGTTGTTTGTTTTTTTTAAGGCATTGCCGCATTGAGACGCTGGAGCAAGGTCGCCGACTTTGCCATCGTCAGTCAGGCCAATGTGCACGATCGACAGGGATACATTTTTGCTGGAGAGCGTAAATGGCCCAAAGACGGGAAAACGTATCTTGTACTGATAAGCGCGTTTGTGTCCGGGGTGGATCTGAGCTGAAACCGTCATTATGGTCTGCTTTAGCAGCTGACCAGAGGTCAAAGCTCAGAGATCAGAGAGGAGTTGTGTAGGTAAACTGTGACCATTTCTCATTGCTGGTAATTTCCATACTGGCCCTGTAGGGTGAAATATGACAGACACAAGTTACTGAGCTTTAACACGACTCTCAGCAAGGTGCAAAACATCTCAGGCTTCAATAAACAGCAACATGAATAATGCCTGTCTGCACTGGCTGGTATTGACCAGCAGGTGGCAGCATGACATCACAATTTTCAAAGTCAGGTTTGGGCACAAATATTACTTCTTAAAATATGGGAGAGCTACTTTTAAATTAGACAAACTCTGTGTAAAAACAGTTCTATTTAATGCATTCCTAGACAGGGGTCGAAATATCTGTTTGGCATTAATGGAAACTATGAATTTAAAGTTTGATATAACTGCTACTATTAGGGGTGTAACAGCACACAAACCTCACGGCTCTGGAACGACCCTCAGTTTGGAGCCTTAAAAGGGAAAATGGCTTATCTTTCTCCAGAGCTTAAAAAAAAAAAGAGGGTAAAATGCATTAAAAAAAGGCTAAAGACGTTTTTCTTTATGTTGACTGGAACATAAAACAATCAAAATATTCCAGCCAAGGATATAGCACAATTATTGCCAGCCTTGATAAAACGTATTTTAGCTTTAACGTCTCAGCAGAATACGGCCCAGATTTTAGGACCAGGTGTAAATGGTCCTGCTCAGTGAAGTCTGCCTCTGTATAAACCAGACAAGCAGCATGTTTATATATTGGTTAACGCGCCAAAATAACGACGCCGGGTCGTGGGCCCCATCTCCCCCTTCCGACAATCCCGATAACGCCCCGATTATCGGCGTGGCTCTAAACAAAACACGAGATATTCCTGCCGTGTGTGGCGCGTTAAGAGCGATCTCACCCGCTCAGAAGGACGTCGAGATCGCTCCGATCTCAAATCAACATGTTGGACAGCCTTGAACCGCAAACCTGTTATATCTATGTTTTTTTTTTTTTAAATCCTCTCATGTTTTGAAAATCCGCCGACAATTTTAAAATCTTACTAATGCATAACAAGTTGTAGCACCTTATGTAGGGCAGCAGGTTATCTGTGACTGAATAAACTTGTTTTTTTAGTTTAAGAAGAGCAGAACTACTGTATGAGAAATAGGTTTCTGTAAAGTTTGGGACCGTCGCATGTACCGCTACACCCCTATGAAAAACAGTTTGATCAATTAATTATTGCAAATTAAAAGTAGATTAAAGGACACGGTCTTTGGTTGCAGACCCGTGCATGCTGTTTTCTGGACCTCATTACTTACAGTTCGACCCCTGGTGGATAACAAAATAAGTGTAAACAAAAATTCAAATAAAAAAAAGGAAGGGTGGGGGGGGGGATAGCTACAAAGAAAGACTGAAAGGGATAGAGGAGAGGCAGAAGAAACATAAATGCAAATTAAAGCTAGGTGGTCAAGTGTCTAGATTTAACGTTGAGGTCTTCACAGCAACCATTACCTTTGCTTCTTATAGAGCTAGTCAGGGGTTCAAATCCCCGCTTCTTTATTTCCTCATGTGCCCCTAAATGTTCAAAGATAAAGATATCAAAGTGCAGCTGTGGTCCCCACACAAGACCACAGGTAATACAGGGCAGCAAATCGATCCCTCTTCAAAACACTGACGCAGTCTGCATCAGGTGCAAGGACGAATCCTCGTTAAAGCCCTCATTATGACACTGAAATAGGATTCCACAAAAGCCACAATACATAAGCAAGACTGAGAATAAAGAGTTAAAAAAAAAAAAAGACACTAACACATAACTTCCTCTGGGAAGAACACATTTAACCGGCAAAAATGAAAAACGGCATGCAAAAAAAAACAACACACTACCCAATAATGCGTTCTAACTTCATCGGTATTCTAACTTCATTGGCATTAACATTAAGAAGGAAAAGGACTTCTCATGATGTACAAACTTAGTCTGTGTGCCCGTCGAGTCCCCTGGCTATACTCACCTGGTCATAAGTGTACGGGCGCGGCTGCTGGCCCTGCGGGGGCCCGGGCTGAGGGGGACGGTACCCGCCGTACTGCTGCCCCTGGCCCTGCGGGTAGTTGGGATACTGTCCCGGGCCGCTCTGTGAGGGACCTGAAGCAGATGTTCAGAATAAACAGGAAGTAAATTACTCTTATTAAATAATCGGGGGGGGGGGGGGGGGGGGACAAAACTATGCTTAAACTCCTTTAGGCGAATGAAAACCCAGCAAAAGCAACGGCGACACAAATGTTTGATTCTTGACACCATACAGACGCCGCCACTCTCAGTTATGTTCAAATGGAGGACAGAGTTGTCTGAGCTGTGTCGTCAAAGTAAAATATGGACGCCATATCTCTCGTTTTCGACCAAATATGGACGCCAGTAAACCTTTAGTCAGTTGTAAATAATTTTAGAAATACTGCACGATATTTTAAATCCGCATCCCAACGGCAGTACAGGTGTGTTCAATGTCGCCCCCTGCAGATGACTGCCTGGATGCAAACATTGGGACGATACGCTCCTTTTTAGCCTCCGGCTTTCAGGCTCTGTGTATCTATAACACATTTAGCTACCGTATTTTTCGGACCATACGGCACACTTATGATTAACGTTGTGCTTATTCACCGATTTTATCTGGCACAATGCGCTCAAAGATCTGCTAAAATGTGTAAGCACGACTTTGGTGAGCAACGATGCCGCTCCGCTCGACGAATATTCAGAGCATTACGGTACGCTGTGTCACTTCCTGATTGGACCCCTGAGCTGTCTAAAAGACTGCCTGACTGTAATGTCTAAACTAGAAGTGCATTCATGTAAGGCAGCCCGCGCCTGGAGTTCATGCTAGCAACAATAAACCTAGTAAATTAATTTAATAGAAAAGTTAAGTTTATTTTGGCCTTATGTTAGAAACGGGGCAGTGTAGTCAAACTACTCTGTCCTCCGACAGAGACTGATAGCTCTCCCTCTCAGGAGAGAACTGTGTAAGGTGCCCAGATTTCATTTCTCTAATAAAAACTGAGGACGTCTCTGATTTAGTTAAGTGCAGAATCTCTGCTTGCAGGTTGGTTGGTTTGGACTGAACTACAAAGCCTAAGAGGCAGTGAAGGCGCATTCGGCAAAGCTCTTCTACATCGGGACAGCAGCAGGACCGGAAAAATACCTCTTGTTGCACTAAACTTTTTTTAGTCCATCATGATGCACTGAAATCAGAGACATTTCCGGCGGGGACAGAGTGATATTACACACTTGGGAAGAATATGTGATGCGCCTTATAATCCGGTGCGTCTTATGGTCCAAAAATACAGTATTTTAATGGACCCAAACTTCCCTTAATAACCACACCAGGTGTATTCCTTTAGGGACTGAGATGCTAAAACCCACGGAGGGTGTTTGAGACAATATGCAACCATAACGAAGGAAAAATAGCAATCATTATGGTCGACTTTGCTTTCAGCAGTTGCGCCGCTACTGAATGTCTTCCTGAACTCGAGCAGCCCCAGATTCATCCGTGTCCGTATTTTAAACCCATTTGTTTAGGTTGCCTCTCTAATGCCCGACCCTGTAATGAACCAGCGAGTCAGGCAGTGGTCCACTAATGCAGGAAGACATGAATGAGATTCTGCTGGTCTTCATTAGGAGGAGCAAGATTCATTTAAAAGAAGAAGAAGAAGAAAAAAAAAAAATCATCTCATCAGCCTCTGCACACCGCAACCAGCTCTGGAACTGCTGTGAAGGACTGAGGGTTGAAGTCAAATGAGGCCCACGCAGCATCGTTAGGCGCTCGTAATGCCGTATGCTGTTTTGTATAACCTTGTGGGGGCCTTCGAGAGCAGGCGTGTGTATGTGCCAGATGAATCTCACCTCACAGCCTCTGCTTCTGTGCTAGCTCATTACTAAAATGAGCTTTGGCTAAGATGCAGGCCAAATGGTGGAAGGTTCCAGAAAAAAAAAAAAAAAAAAAAAAAAAGTCATGAGGAAACATGCCTCGAGAGATTCAAGAACTAAACTTTAACTGCAACGTTTCCAAAAACGGCAAAATGGACTTAATTGTTGAAGAACTGATTATTATGATAAACTAGGAGGGCGTCACGGGTCGACCGATGACAGATGGTGGAAAGCTCAGCTTATTAAAAAAAAGATGCAAAGCCACAATAAATCAAGTAACTAAAAGCAAAACAAAACTTGCTTTCTGAAATGATAGCTTATGATTGTTGTAGAGAGAGATGCAACGTGGCATGGCTCCATGGTTAAGATGGTCGTGCCGCTGGAAACAGAGCCTCTGTCTCCATCCTCACACAGTTCAATTGTTGCGTCCCTATACGGCGCCAAACTCCAAAATGAATTCATTTGGATTTTTCTTTTCAACTCTTCCTTGTAAAAGGCAGATTCTCCCCCCTGAGCTGAGGACGTCTAGGGTTCCCATGAGCCTCTTGGCTGCTCCTCTGCGTGACGCTGACCCTGCCAGACCCGACGGTTTAGGGCGGACAAGCCGTGCCTGGCTAGGCTTGGAGTCTCCTCATTTCCAGATGGTGGATTGAGCAGCGCTCCACAACATAATCCGAGCTCGGGATATTGTTTTCCCAACATTACTCAGCTTTAAACTCCTCAGTAACATTATCCCTGACCTGGCTGCTGTGTTGCTTAGGAGATATTACAAATCCCCCCCCAACAATTTTCACTTTTTTTCACGCAAAAAGCTGCTAAAACACACAAACGTTTGTGGTTGCAGGGGTCAAAATATGAATAGGTGAAGTAAAGTTGTAAGGAATTAAATACAACAGTATAAAAACTGAGCATATGACTGCTAGTAGGCGTGTATTTCTATTGGTTGTTGCTTTTAGCTCTCTTATTTTCTAAGAGCAATTCATTAGATTAGAGCCTAAAAGAAAAGCGAATGTGATGTAGAATACAGATTGTATTCCCTTTGATGGAAAACTTGAGAAAAAAAACAGTCGAGGGAGTGAAACGTCACAAAACAGAAGCGACAGTGCCCCCTAGAGGACGAATCAGTCCACCAAAGGCAAAGATGTGCAACTCACCGTAACCCTGCTGCTGAGGCGGGTAGCCCTGTTGACCCGGGTACTGCTGCTGGGGAGGGTAGCCCTGCTGCTGCGGGGGGCCTTGCTGGTACGCCTCCTGCTGCTGGCCGTACTGCGCGTTACCTTCAGGGAGGACGAGCACGCGTGGTTACAGACATGTGGAGAAGCGCAGAGGTGTTGCAAAAGTAGCGGAAATTTAAGCAATCGTCAAAAGTCGGCAAATGAGCTCAAGTCACCCGTGTTATATGAAAAAGTGGTGTCTTTGTGTGACTGTATAGATTACCTTACCACTGCTACGGCGCGAAATACAGCTAAACTAGATTTTAACATGTCCTGTAAAAAAAATAAAAATAAAATAAACTGAGACAAATGTGCCGTTAGTTTGGGACAGCCTAGATGATTTAATCTCGTTGGGCCATGGATGCATTTAAAGGCAACGGCTCAAATCGGCCTCTCCTTCTGGCGTCTGTCCCTTAAAGATGAGCTTCTGTGAGAAATGCCTCGGCCCAACACTGCAAAAAGGGAACTAAAAGTAAGCAAGGTTTTCTTAGAATTTGCATATTTTCCCTTGATTTGAGCTGCTAAATAAGACTATTTGCCAGTGGAATGAGTATTTTTACCCCTAAAATAAGATAATTAGATATCATGCACTTGAAATAAGATGATGGCGATGAAATATTCTTGTTTTAAGTGCAAAACTCTTATTCTATTGGCAAATAGTCTTATTTAGCTGCTCAAATCAAGGGAAAATACACTAACTTCAAGAAAATTTTACATACTTTTAGTTCTCCTTTTGCAGTGCAATAAGAGTAAGGAGAGCTCGGAACGGCGAAGGCTGACGGTGGGAGAAAGTTAACAAATGGCCGCCCGGGTGGATAGAGCCCGTTATTCAGAATCAAAACGAAACAGAAAGAGAAATTTTGGAAATTTCATTTTCCAGAGGTCTGCTGAGGCTAAAACTGAAGTGTTCGGCCGTAATCAAATTTTGTTACAGTACGGAGAAAATACGGAGGAAGCCGAGCGAGCCTGAGGACATCGTCCCAACCGCGGAGGGACTGGTGCGCTTAAAAAAATAAAAAAATAAAGGGAAAACAGACTATGTGGAATAACCGGAGCAACATCTCCAGACGCCAGGACAGGAGGATCAACTTGGGCACCAACGGCTCTTCCAAATGCACTGCAAAAATGGAACTAAAAATAAGTAAAAATGTCTTGAAATTAGTGTATTTTTCCTTGATTTGAGCAGGTAGATAACACTATTTGCCAATAGAATGATATTTTTGCACTTAAAACAGGAACAATTCATCTCTAAAATAACATAATTAGACATCCTGCACTTGAAATAGGACGATGGAGATGAATTGTTCCTATTTTAAGTTCAAAAATCTTATTCCATTGGCAAATAGTCTTATTTACCTGCTCTAATCAAGGAAAAATACAATGATTTCAAGACTTTTAGTTCTGTTTTTGCAGTGTGCACCAAGTGAGCTGAAAGGTGGCTTAGGGACAACAAAAATCACGTCACTCCGTCTTCACAGTCCCACGAAAGCGGATGGGAAGAAGAAGAAATGACGGCCGCCTACGAACCCTCTGGACTACATGGGCTTTGTCAGGAGGAGTGGGCCAAACTTCCAGCAAACTAGACCGAGAAGCTCGTTGAAGGAAGCCCAAAATGTCTGTCCCCGAGTCCTGACGGCTAAAAGGCAATTCTTCAAACCAGTGAGGACACGTGCGTCATGTCCTAATCTGGGGAAAGAGCAGCTGACTAATTTCAAAAAGCTCATTCTGGCATCCGGCGACAGAATCGACGTCATTCTTACCTAAAAACAGAAAAGCGTAGTCGGACCGACTCGGTGACATTTAGGAAGTTGTGTTTTTTTTTTAAGTGAGCAAAACAGCCATTTTAAAAGAGAGTGAAACGTACGTTTAAAAAGGGTTAAAAAAAAAGGAGAACAGGATTGGTCAGTAGAGGAGGGAAAACAACACCAAGAAGAGTAAATGTTAAAACAGAGGACAAAGAGGAAGATGTTTCAGAAGCACTTTTTAATCTCCTGAGCGTGATCGCTGGCAGCGTCATTAACAACCCTTCACCCAACCGGCCGGAGAACAGCTTCAGCATTAGCTGGCGGCTTGTAAGCCTCCTGCGCTGCTCTCCTGCACGTGCGCCTGGTTACCTAGAACGTTTTTTTTGTTTTTTGTTTTTTTTTTACCAACTCTTGCTCTTTGTCGGTTCAGCGAACATCTTCTCCAAGCGACTGGAGGGTTCTCCTACCTTCTGAGGCTCCCTGTCCTGCGTGACTGTACTGGTCCCCATAGTAGTCTTCCTGCCCTGGGTACTGCTGGGGGGGTCCTACATACAACATACACACAGGTAGATTCAAGGTGTTGTTGAATGGCTTGTGTAAAGGTGGGGGTGTGGGTGGGGTGGGGGGGAGGAGGAGGAGGAGGGGAGAGTAAAGAGGGATGGGTTCTTGTTCTTGCCGGAGAACTCTTGTGTTGGCTGCTTCCTCGTTTTTGTCAAAAAGGCTAAAAGCTTCTTTTTTTCTGTTTTTCTTTAAGTTACACCCATTTCTCATCAAGCTTTCTGAACTACAGGGGGATGAGTAGAAGAAACCGAGTGGAACAGTAGCAAGAAGTATAGGAGGAGAGGGGTTATGGAGAGGAGAGAGAGAGCGACGCTCACAACCTGCACACCCGGGGAACGGACTCAGAGCGGCGTACCTTGCTGCGGGGGTCTGTAGGGCGGCATCGGCCTCTGCCCCATCACATGGTTCCCTTGGTTGACCTGGCCCATCATGCCCATGGGGTTCTGCTGTCCTTGGTAGTGCTGCCCGCCGCCGCCAGGGGGCATGTTGTACTGCTGCGACGGAGGCTGCTGATGCATCATGGGGCCTGTGGTGCACAGGCAACGCGTGAGGCGGTCGCCGCTTTACATCGAAAAAAAAAGGGCCACATTGCTCTTCCAACTTTTACGGTTTGTCACGTTCAAAGGAGAAGAACACGTTGTTTTCAGAGCGTTTAACGATGAAATGCCTGGCAGGTGTATTGTGCTGTAATGTTTCGACCAGCTCACTCCTTGTATCGATGTTTGAAAACTCCATCAACTGGCCGTCCTGTCGGAATGATTATGTTTCTATTTTCTCCTCTGTTCCACGAGAGAATCAATATCAATAAATTTAAAAAAATATCATGAACCACAGTAACTTTGTGCAGATCAGAGATAAAAAAAACAAAAAAAAACACTACTGGCGTCCCACAGAGGCCTATTTGAAATGGGTGTTTTTCAAGAGCAGCATTTCTGTTTGAGGCGTTATAATTATTGTCAATGCCGTCGCAGCCACACGTCGTTACCCAAAAACAAGACCAGTGTTATCACAACAGTACCAAAAAATATCAGGAGAAATATTAAGTTCATGTCGCAGACCCTTTATGTTCAATAACGTTCCCTAGCAAAGCCCCGAACCCACAGAACAGCTTTACACTGAGGATAAACTCCACCCAGGCGGATTCTAGTTTCCACTTAAAGGTAAGAGTGGAAGACTTTTCCAGAAATGTAGATAAGAAACACCTACGGCCCTTTTTCAATAAATGCACAAAACCATTCCACCTGCTCTCCTTCTCCTCAGGGGGGAAATCGCCTGAAAGAATCTCCTGAGGCCTTCCTCTTCTTCTCTTAAACTTTTAAGACTGTTTGCTTCTTGCGGGTCTCAACCATTCGCTCTGAGCCGATTGAGGGAAGCCACACCTGGATGCCCGCCTACCGACGGCTGGTTTCAGCCAATCACGGCACCAAATGAAATCTGCGTACCAATAGAGCTGGCCTATCGTTAAAAATCCCAACAAAACCCCTTCAGGCTCAGGGCTCCGACGTAACAAACTGTGAAGAAGTTCAAGGGGCATGAAGACTTCTGCTAGGCGTTGTATGCATCTCACAGCAAACACGAGTCGGGGGTGATAAAACCGCTCGAAAGCAACACGGCCAAAAGGGGAAAACGTGGGAAACGCGTCCTTTTACCTTGATTGGGCTGCATGTTCATGTTTGGCCGAGGCCCGTAGCTTCCCATCGGCTGGCCCTGGGTCATGTTCATCTGACTCTGAGCCGGCATGCCCTGCGAGGAGGGGACTGCGTGATTGTAAACGCCCATGGAGCCGTGGCTGCTGGGCGGCATGTTCATGGAGCCGCTGGGCATGTTGGGAGGCTGGTTGGGACCTGGACCCGGGCCTTGCATGGGCATGTGATTGGGCCCTGGAAAACAGAACAAAAAAAAATAAAAAAAAATGACCCCGATACGATATTTAACCCCAGCCTTTTTGGTGCAATGGGTTATGCAAATCATTACCTTAAACAAAAGTTGCATTTTAAATGACAAATTTCCCTTTTTTTTATATTAACTGTGATAGATAAATGCAGGTATGTTTGACATTTTAATGCAAAGAAGAGACCACTTCAGGTTTTTGGCGTCCATCAGCCTAACCTAACATTACTCTGCAAAATGAGGCTGTGAAAAAAAGGATTCTGGTAGATTAAACTTGTTTTCATTCCAACCGCTGTGATATCGTACGCCAACTTATTCTAAAAAGCTTTTACATAAAACACTTTGACAAGGCAGGGTTTCTTTTTCCTGTCACAGATCATCAACGATCCAGATTCTGGCGATAACGTGTTCTGCGTTTTAATAACTTCATGGGTGTCACACAGCTCAGATGGTTATGAGGGGTGACAAGCCCCCACATAGCAGGGGCAGAAACTATGCGCCTATAAAGTGCTGCGCTTCGACTGAAAATCCAAAAAAAAAAGAAGGATCAAAAAGAAGAGATCACATCATAGACCACCGCTGCAGCCCAAACGGGTGACATCATCCTTCAGCAGAACAACCTCCCTCATAATGCCGCGGTGGTGTTGCCAGGCAACTCGGGGGTGAGACAGAAACCGTGGCCGGAGAATAAAAGAGAGAGAGGAGGGAGAGGGGGGTGCGGAGACGGGCTCCTTACCAGGCATCTGTCCGTTCATCTGGTTCTGCATATGGGGGGCTGGAGGGCCACCGCTCACCATGCCCTCGGAGGGCATGTTGTGACCGTGAGGGGGCTGGGGAGAGGGTCCGCTCTGGTTCATGCCACCGGGGCCCATGGGCATGTTTTGAGTGGGTGGCTGTGGGTGAAAATTGCAAACACACACATCAGCTGTCAGAAAAAAAAAAAATTAAGAATGATAATCAGACCTGTGGAGGAAATGTAAAAAAATCTTTTCTTTTTCACTAATTTATTATTTGTATGTATAATTGATGGATGTAAACCATCAATTATGTCCCCCCCCCCCCCAAGTATTTAAGATGTATGACTTAAAATACTTCCCTATATAAATATGAGACAATACACATTAATGGCAACATTAATACATTGGCCTAATATCCATTTTAAATGAACATGTTTGTCCTGCAAGTGGCTATATTACAGATTACAAAAGCTATATTACAGTATTGGTACTTAAAATCTATAAGGATTCAACACCTACAAAACAATAATTTTGAAGAATGAAGAAAAAATAATAGAAGAAAAGAGACAACACTGAAATAGTTTAGGCCATAATCTTAAATTTTTTGCACAAGTCAAGATGGAAACACATTAAACTCCCCCCTTCCTTAACTTTTTTTTTTTATATAATATTGACGTCACTTTTGAACCAAAATAAATAAATAAAAAAATCCCAGATGGGCTCTCGGTGAAAAACCTGACATTTTATAATACAACAGCAGCAGGATGTTTCTAGTTAAAAGAAAAAACAAACAAAAAAAAGAATAAATGAATATGTCACTTGCATTTAAAAATGAAATCACAAAGCGCACTAAATAACATTTAAAAGTGTGATCGAATGACAAGCTGCCTAGAAGTGAGATGGAGGAAGTTCAGAGTGTGACATTAAGTCCATATGACAACATTAGGGCCTGTAAATAGTCGCCCTGAAAACAATGAATACTCACAGCGGGGAGGAGAGACTGCACGTTCTGGTTGGAGTCCGCTATCGTGGCCAGATACACTAAATTTCTGTGCAGCATCTGCTGATAACTGGAAGATGAAGATGAATTAATACTTCACGTTTAATTAACTGAACCATACAGGGGGAGGGAGAGAGAGAGAGACCAAACTTACTGTGAACACTCTGCTGTTTTGCCTTTACTCTGGAAGTCCATTATGCACTGGATCAGCTGGTTGTTTTCATCAAGTAGCTGCAAGTGCAAACGACTTTTACGTTACTTCCCATTAATGTTATAAGACCAAATGCATCGACAAAACTGTACAGCCTGGCCTCGTTACGTGTGCGCTTTTCCTGTTCGTTTAGTTGTAATCTGGAGATAAAGAGGTGTTTTGTTTTTTTAGTGTGTGTGTGAAATGTAAAGCGTGCGTTTCTAGCTAACAAAGACGTGTCTTGTGGGCTAGCTGTGCCTGGCTAACAAAACCAAAGGCCCTCATTCATCTAACGCTAAAAATCCCCCCATTAGCATGGCGAGCTAACTCCGGATCGCCCGCGTCCACACGGCGACCTGCTTCCAGGGAGTTTCGTATTCACCGCGCTTTGATCGTGGAACAGTGTTACCGATCTGCCCACAGCTGAGATTTGGATGGGCGCTCTGCTGCGCTGCCAATCTCTACAGCTAGCAGCAGCAGCAGCAGCAGCAGCGTCTCAAGCCTTAGCCTCCATAACGCTACGCGGGAAAACAAAACAAAACAAAACAAAAAACAAAAACAACACAGACGAGTTACCTTTTGTATTCCAGCGGGTGTGATATCACCCTTTCGCTGTCTGTGAGGTGCAAAAGCCACCGACATGGTGATGAAAAAAAATTGCAAACGAGCGCGAGCTACAGCATAAAAAGTCCCTCAAGTGGCTAGCACACAGGACCAATCGGTAAAACTCTGCCTCTCTCTCACACACAGCGCTCAGTGCGGCGCAGTTCCGTAATGCAGCGGTCCGTTTTAGGGGGGTGGGGGAATTCAAAAAAGCGTTTCTGTTTCCCATTCTTTGTTTTGACTACGCAATAATTGAAAATACATCTCGTTTGTCGTAGATACATTCTGCCATTCTAAATACTTATTTTCTTTGCGAACAATTAATTATTTTAGCTTAATATTAGTAGCTCCCCCCTTCACCGTTTAGTGGAACAGTCTGCAGCTACAGGAACAGGCAGAGAAACAAAAAGGGGAAACTGTTAAAACTTCACTGTACATACAGGAAAGTGTGATTTTTGTTTTGTTGAAGAAACAGTGGAGCACGTTATATTATTTTGTAGTAAATATCATATTGAGAGAAATGAATTGGTAAATAGATTACAAAACAGTAAATTAAAGTTAAACATAAAATATCTTTTAGATATGAACACCAAATCAGAGGGTTATTCTTTATTATTAAGATATCTTAAAAAGACTAATTTGATAAAACGGATTTAGTTATTTATTTAGTTATTTTTATTATTTATAGTAGTAGGATATTAGAGTAGGTCATCCCGATTCACACTCCATTTCAGTTGGTGGCGGTAATGCACCAAAAGTTGTTTGCCAACCGCCATAAAACAATAGAAGAAGAAGAAGAAGAAGAAACTTCACTATACATTATATATATATATATATATATATATATATATATATATATATATATATATATAAAGTTGATTATTTTCTGTATTTCCTTTCAAAAAGTGTAACATGTATATCCTAGTCATTAACCACATAGGATATATTTGTTTTAATTATGATGATTATAACTGGCAGCTAATGAAAACCCCAAATTTAGTTTCTCAGAAAATTTGAATTTGTTTGTTTATTTCTGAAGACCAATAATAACAAAAAAAAGGATTTTCAGAAATATTGGCCAACTGCAAAGTATGAAAAGTGTGAACACGTACAGAATATGGACAAGATATATTTATCACAAATATTCTCAAACAGTATGACAAACCACTCAATTTCTGAAGTTTATTTAATTATTGATTTATTAAGTAAACCATCTGCTATTATGTCAGGGATTGGTGACATCACTTGTCCTTCAGATTTTAACTATTTTACAACAACAACAACAACAACTACTACTACTACTACTACTACTACTACTACTACTACTACTAATAATAATAATAATAATAATAATAATAATAATAATAATAGTTAATAACGTTTAGAATGAAAAGCATCTACAGTCAATAGCATACCCAAAATAAAGAATGAGAAACAGAAATGTGTTTGAATGATGCTAATACTGACTTTTTAGTAGTAGTATTATCTTATTGGTGTTGTGGTAATTTCTAGTATAGCCTCGCTAAAATCACATAATGACCTGGAGACATATCCTTAGGTCCAGTAAAACAACTATATGAAATACTAGAGCTTTTGCAGGAGTCCACATAGACACATAACCTGACCTCATCAGAACTTTGACCAAAATACACAGCTTTCCCTACATTGTGATGAAAAAAATGCCACTTATAAAATGGCGGCGTCGCTGACGTACGATCAGGACACTCACGCGGATTTTACCATCTTTTGTATCCGCAGTTCATAGGTGCTGCGCATGCGCCGTTTCGACACTCGTCGTTCAACTAGAGGTGGTTGTTGCTAACTAGCTGAATCATTAGGTTGAGCTTTTCTCCTGTTTCGTCTCTTCCAGCTTGTCTTGCATCGCAATGGCGGCAAGATATGACAGAGCCATCACTGTCTTTTCCCCCGACGGTCATCTCTTTCAAGTAGAGTATGCACAAGAAGCTGTAAAGAAAGGCTCCACTGCGGTAAGTGTCCAAAGCTAACGTGGTTGGCGTCTGTTAGCCAACAGACTAGCCGCTAGCAAACACTCGCTACTTGTTCAGCAGTATAATTTATTCAAACTTTCTGTTAGAGTCAGGACTTTTGCTGTGACCAAATGTTTTTTTTTTCTTTTTGGACTGTGGATCTTTTATTTAATTCAGTGGAGTCGATGCTCATGAAGATGAAAATCACCAGCGCTAGCGATTTGTCGCTGTGTCACTCTCGCAGTACTTTCGGTTTTGATGGGTTTGTCTTTCATCTAAAGTACAACGGTTCAGAATAGTATATGCATGTTTTTTTTTTTTTTTTTTTTGTATACAGCATATATCATTAAACATATTCTGTGGTGGAAGAGGAATTGGTGATTCTTTTTTGTTTTAAAATCCAAATTGACCAAAATCTATCGTCACAGTTTGCACAAAGTGTATATTCAATATATATATATATATATGATGTTTGTCATGCACCCAAAGTCTGCTTTTAATTGATTTATTAAACTTTGCTAAATACAGCAAACATTTTCCAGGAAAGAGTAACACAGAACCTGTTGCTATCGCTGCGTATAGAGTAAGTTTCCACCTATTTACAGTCGTGTCCAAAGTAGTTTGTTAACTAAATGTCTTTCTTTTGATAAGGCAGATGTCCAGAAGGCTTGTTTTGGATCTACAGTGATTTAACCACAACTTTACTACAAAAACAATTGACTGTTCTGTTTGTTTAATCAATATATATATTGCATGATTAGTTTTTTTTGTTGAGCTGGGGGGAAAAAAATCCCATTACAGGCTTTTGTAGGTTTTGATTTTTTTATTATTATTATTGGGATTTTATCTTTTTTTTTGGCCCGTGAGTACTTTTGACTCAACAATTTTGGCCCACATGACAAAACATTTGGACACTCATGCTTTTTGTAGAGAAACCTTTGCAAAAATAACATGTTAGACTGTAATTGTATGGATGTAATATAAAGACTCGGCAATCAAACGTTAAGTGATCGGTTTCAGCCAACTTTATTTCCCCTGGGTTTTTTTAGATAATTTTTTGTTTTTATTACTTTCTTGCTTAAAAACTGAAATATCCCACTGTTTCTGGTCAAAAATGCATCATTCCACTGCATGCACTTTGATGGACTTCTTTAAGTTGAGTAAAGATAAGCACCTGAATTGGTAAATAAATAGAAATGCCCTTATAATTCCTTTGTGACGTGTTTAAAATTTAGTCCTCTGTGAAGGAACCTGCAGCACAGGAGAAAAGAAAACATAAAGCTTACAAATTTGGAAAGAAAATAATGGAGGGGGGGGGGCAGCCTCAAAAAGTTGCATCAATATTATCTGATGAAGGATATTTTATTTTTTAAATATCAAACCAAGTAATTTTTAACCATATAAACAGCCATGTGAAGTAGCTTTTTATCAGCGGAACCTTGGCACTCAGTCCAAATTTTATACATTAGCTGGTATCAAGTTTCGTTGTGACTTCCTCACTGAAATAAGCCCTCTCTCTTTTAAGCCAGTTAATAATGTGTTCTATGGATTTGCAGGCCACATGTAAGCTCATCAACCTTGAACACCTAGATATAAAATATTTGGTTTCGCTGAAATATTTAAGAATAAACTTCTGTTTTGTCTTTTTTGTGCTCAGGTTGGAATCAGAGGCAAAGACATCGTTGTTCTTGGTGTGGAGAAGAAATCTGTCGCAAAGTTGCAGGAAGAAAGGACTGTCCGCAAGATCTGTGCACTGGACGAGCATGTCTGCATGGCATTCGCAGGTACCTCAGAAACCTCTTTTTCTTTTTGTATGCATCCTTTTGCTTAATCAATAGATAACTGGCTGGAAATCTGTGCCGTATATAAATTACTACCTCTTAAATGTTCTGGACCATTTTCCTCGCTTTACTTGTATAATCTCTTTCTTTGTCTGGCAGGTCTGACGGCTGATGCCCGTATCGTGATAAACAGAGCTCGAGTTGAGTGCCAGAGCCACCGGCTAACAGTTGAAGATCCCGTCACAGTGGAATATATCACAAGATACATTGCAACACTGAAACAGGTGTTCTTCTTACGTTCTTGCTATTAGAATTTTGTTTACTGGTATTTATTTAAGCATCCATAGACTGAAAGAATGAGAGGGCAGCAACTGTGTCTGTTTGAACTTGTCTCCCACCTGACTATTTCATGGTTTTCTCATCGTCCAATCTTCTCCCATTTTGCTTTTTAGCGTTATACTCAAAGCAATGGACGCAGGCCGTTTGGAATCTCTGCCTTAATTGTCGGCTTCGACTACGATGGGACCCCAAGACTGTATCAGACCGACCCGTCGGGGACCTACCACGCCTGGAAGGTCAGCGAGTTTCTTTGTTCCTTACATCGTTCTCTGTGCTCGTTTGATGAGAACGGTGTCTGTCTGAGAACGATTACCGTTGATTTCTCTGTTCAACTTTGCGGGAAATTCTTCAGGCAAATGCGATCGGCCGCAGCGCAAAAACCGTAAGGGAGTTCCTGGAGAAGAATTACACAGACGAGGCCATCGCTGGGGACAACGAGGCCATCAAGTTGGCCATCAAAGCTTTGCTTGAGGTAAGGTCATATTAAAGCTCATATCAGCTTAGTTTTCTTTTTTACGCTTCCTGCCTGGCAGTGTAGCATTAAGAATTGATGTCTTAATGCCAAAGAGAGTCCAACAGATTTTACTTTCACTAGTAGAGCCTTACTGCTTTCACCACAGTGCTCCGCTTGATTCATTTATGCAAAAAGCTTTATTAGATTTTATGCTGGGACTATTTCATGTTCAATGGAAACAAAAACGGGAAGGTAAAAGAGATAAAAAAGGAAGAGAAAAGATGAGACAAAATGCTAAAGGAGAGAAAAGTTACAAACAGAGGAGCGGAAAAGGTGAGAGCAAGATAACATCCATGGAGTCTGCGTCTACACCTGCAGAGAGAGATATAAAAGAACACCAAAACCAGCCGATAAAATATGACAGGTACAAACAAGCAACATCCTGATAACATCACTGCAGAATATACCGTATTATTTAATACATGATGTATAAAGTGACAGCTAAAGCTAACTATGGTTTTCTGTAAAAGCTTTGCTGAGGTGAAGTGATATTAACGCTCATGTCAGCTTGTTTTACTTAGGAAGCATCATTTAATAAGCGTAAATATTGAAGAAGAAAAAATTGACATTTGCAGTGTTCTATGTAAGCTTTTCACTGAGCATTTCCTAAATAAAAAGGAATATGTGAAAACCTGAGATGTATACATTTATAAAAAATATATTTAAAGTGTCGGCCAACTACACTTTGCATATTGTTTCTATATTGCTATAATTTGATGGACTCTTAACTGCCTAGGTAAGATGCGTTCTCACCGAACACGATTGAGGCGGCCTGAACGAGTGATTTATATAATATCTATAATATCCATATGCAAAAGGCACCGTCAGGAGCGGTGAGGCGGCCCACGACCAATCAGGGACTGATTGTTGTTGTGACACACGGTGAAGGAGCGCAGCGGGGACAAAGCTTTTGTTCGATCAAAATGGAAGATAGAAAAATGGATGACAATTTTTAATTTTAACATCAAGTCTCTGTAAATCAGTTTTTGATTGATTGTGTATTGTGCCTTAATTAATCACAGGTTGTCCAGTCAGGAGGAAAGAACATCGAACTTGCTGTTATTAGACGAAATCAACCACTCAAGGTAAGCCATGAGGTTAATATATTGGATATTGTTAGTATTTTTTTTTAGCTTTTATATCGTGTAATTATTGTGTTTTCTGTTCATTTTATTTAGATCTTGGAATCCAAGGAAATTGAGACCCTGGTGGCTGAGATAGAGAAGGAAAAAGAAGAGGAGGCGGAGAAGAAAAAGCAGAAAAAATCCACCTAAAACCCTTGACATAATCTCGGGTTTATTGCACTTGGATTATGAAAGTATCTTTGGGTTCTAGATGTTAGTTTCAAAGAATTTACTCATTTCTTCCCTTGTACTGTGCTGAATCATAACTTGAGATCTGCAGATATTAAACAATTTCCAACATTTCTAGGCGATGCAAAGCCAGGCTGAAAGAAAACAAGTCGATATATTTTAGGCCGCCGAGATGTTGGAGATTGGATGCACCTATTGATACAAACTGGGTGTGTTTGTCCACAGCTAAGTGTTGCTGTGTCTGCTCACATGTTCTCAAGTTAGGATTTAAATCTAGTGCTCTGCTTTGGAGAATTGGAGAATTTCTTTACATATTTTTATTTCCAAGACTCAAAAATTGCTCAAATGTTTCAGATTCTCTGATGTTGAATGAGTTGTACATGACATTCAAAACCACAATGAAACCAAAATCTCAATAAAAGTGGATTTCTTTGTTTTTCAAAGTTATTCTTAAATGAGTGCGTTTGTTAAATTTTACCCAATGGATTGTGTAGAGGCGTCAGGCTGTGTAACATCACAAGTACGTGTAACAGCAGCTTGTTTTTTTAAAAGAGTTGGGGGAGACCTTTTAAAAAAAAAAAAAAAAGAATGCTCTTACCCATTATATTGATTACGCCACTACTGCAAGGCCGGCAGCGGGGTAAGGGGACAACTAACGGGTGTGCAGCGCGGGGATAAAGTGTTTTCCATCTATCAGCATTCTGTCACACAGAGCTGAAAATAGTGTCGGCTTCATAAAGCGCTCACCTTTCCCTCAGTCGTTTAAAACAAATTAGTGATGAGCAAACGAAGGGTATAAAGGTGGTGCAACAAGACAACCCCCCCACCACCCCATTCTCTTTTTTTCTTTTTTAAGCCCCTGCTTTTTTTTTTTTTTCCTCTCTTTTTTTTTTTATTTCACCCTAAATTCGCTTATCAAGCAACCACTGCTCTGAATTCTCAACGACACAATTATGGCCGGCGGTGTGGTTGGGCTGCTTAATGGGATCCTGGCCTCAGACCCCAGTGGGAACTTTCAGTGACTTTAATCTGGAGCCCTTTGAAAAGTTGTGCCGTGCTGCGCTCAAGAGCCCCGGGGGTTCCCTCTGACTCCTACCAAAGACATAATGGTGAATGCTAAAGTCCTTCATTTAGAGTCATCCCCCAGCCAGGATTTCTTGAGTCGGTGCCTTAACTACGACGGCTGCACTTGTCGTCTTGTTTGGGAGTTGTTGGAGGTCCGTTTTTTTTGTTTTGTTTTGTTTTTTTTATACTGATTAGAAAGATCAATCTGCCCTCTGATCAGTTCCCAACTGCGCTGTCATGAAGTCCAAGGACACAATAATTAGTTTGTGCAAATTTATCTCAGGAACTGCATTCATACACTTAATTGTCTCTCGCTATAGTGTGAATGTTTTACTGCTGGTTTAGAAGGAATGAATGACCAAGAAGGCTGTAGTTAACATGGGATTACCTGCATCCTGTGCAACCCTATAGATACACAAATCATCTGATCCATACCGTCAATAAACCAGGGGCAGCGTATTCTTTGCTGCTGCTAAGATTTTGTCCTTTGAACTGCTTATGGAGACTTTCTTTTCTTTTCTTTTTTTTTTTCCCCGGCGTTGTTGTTGCCCACAATCAGCGCTGCTGTGCCTCAGGACAAAGTCCATCTCTCTCATCGCTGGCTGCTGCTGCTCATCATTAATGCAGAAAATAATGGCTTCACCAGAGGTCATTGAGAGAAGAACAAGGCCCGAGGACATGCACTCTCCGAGCAAGAATGTGCACTCCTGCAAGCCGTCAACAGTGCACTGCATCTGCACACAGGCGCGTCTCGCAGGCCAGTCGTACGCACAGAGGGAAGCACTAGTAACACTGTTATCTCTTCACACGATACCCGCGTACAATACGCTCTGTTTAGTTCATATATGAAAAGCTAGAAGTTTGGCTTTGACTTATTTTAATCTCTCATCTTTGATACTGAACCAGTTTCACTTAAAGGGTTCTTATTTTTGTTTTATTCAGTCTAAAGTAACAATGGCTTTACACGTTCTGTGAGGTTACAGCAAGCACTAGAAGAGAAGAAGCACCGACTTTTCTTGCCTTTCTTCGGGTAAGCCGTTTGTGTCACTTGGACGTTTTGTCATTTGCTCCCACCGACTTGGGGATATTTTTATTGGGATTTTATGCGACGGATCATTTCAAACTAGAGCATCATTGTGAAGTGGGAGGAAAATAATGCGGCTCACAATGGTTTTATATATAGAAAGTGTAGTGTGTGTTTGTTCAAGTCAATGCTTTGTAGAACCATCCTTTTTATTGCCATTAGATTTGTACGTCTCTGGGGACATTTTCCCATCAAATCTAGAGTTTGAAATATGTTCCCATTTATTTGTGCAGCGTATCTCAAGCTCAGTCCAGCTGACTTAATTGTTGTTGTATTTTTGGGTGGTATAAACATATTTGCGAAGCCACGTATTCATGAAGCTCAATCACAAAAACGTTGTCCTGTTTTGAGGTATTTGCTTTAATTTTTCTAACCTGATACATTCAATTCCATGTTTTTTTTTTTTTTTTTTTTTTTTTCAGAATTCGGGAAGCTTTTCTCACATTATGGATATTTGAATGGAAAACGTTTGGTAATTCAATTACAGTTGTCAAATTGTGCACTGCTTGAAAGAGGGAGGTATTGGAAACACATCAGATTTCAATTGGGATGCATTTTCACGCAACAGCGAAGAGTCTAATAATGGGTTTAAGGTTTTCATCCCAATACTTAGTGGTAGTCAGGGTGCCATCGTTGATCCCGTCAAGGTCTGTTACGTTCCTCCTTGTCCAGTGGCCTCACCAGACCAACACAGACCCACCACCAAACTGATCATGCTGATATATTGTTGAAGGGCAGCATAATGTTCACTGCAGCTTCCCCAGACCCTTTCAGGTCTGTCACATGAGCTCAAAGTGAACCTGCCCTCTGTGAAAAGAACACGGCGGGCGCCAGTGCTGAAAATGCCGGTTCCGGTGTTTTCTGGCAAATACTAGTCAAGTTTCACGGTGCCAGGCTGTGAGCACAGGGCCTGGAGGATGTCAAGCCTTCTCGCCAGCCCTCATGAAGTCTGAACCTTTCTAAAGGTTTAGTCAGAGACATTCACACCAGTGGTCCACTGTAGGTCACTTTAAATGATTCTGGAAGAATTCATCCTGTTCCTCCTTGCACAAAGGAGCAGATACCGGTCCTGCTGATGGGTTAAGGCTCCTCCAGCTCTCAGAGAGTAGCTCCCTCTGTCCTGGTTTCTCCTTCATGCTGGGAGACCCAGCAAACCTCCTGGCAGCGGCTCTTATTGACGTGCCATCCTGGTGGAGTTGGACTGCCTGTGCAACCACTGTAGGGTCCAGGCATCGCCTCATGCTACCAGTAGTGACACTGACCCTGATCAAATCCAAAACCACTGAAAAACTGTCCAAAATATGAGGAGGGGCATATGTCTGTGGCTTCTATTATTCCTTCAAAACCATTATTTTTGGGGTTGTTATTGGGGTTGTCTCATCGTTGCTCAATTAGTGTCAGTGTTGTTAATTTAATTGACACCAGAATAGCCGACACAGATTAACAACCACCTCTACTGCTGAACTGACCAGATCAACAATCCACAACTGGCTCGATATTGTCCTCGGATTAAAAAGTGTTTCATTATTTTTTCTTTCTTTTTTTTGTTATTTTTTTGTGCAGTTTTAGAAATCAAGGAACCCAACTAAGCATGAGCTGGTTTCCACCTCACTGTGTGACAAAGGTCTATTCAGTTGCTCTCTTTTTTTTTCTTTTTTTTTTTTGTAATCTAGGCTATTTTAGATAAGCACTTTTTCAACATTCAGTTTGGGCCTATCAGATTAAGATTGAATAAAAGATCTTTAAAGTACAATTGTGTTGCAGTGTATCTAAATCAGACATAATTTAAAACTTAAAAGTCCTGTTGTCTAGAATCCAGAAAAGTGCAAATGGACTTTTATTCCTGAGTATGCTTTTGGCTTTAGGTTCTCAGCAAAAAAAAACAAATGTATCCATGGGTGAAACTTACACTCAATGCGTGATTAGTAAAATCTAAGAAAAATGTAAGCAGCAGGTTATTTGAATTTTCTTATTCTATTTTAGAAACTGCATCAAAAGTCTAGTTTCCGTACCTGATAAAAGTTCATTCCAAAGTTGTTTTTTTTTTAATAAAAAAATAAAAATACCTGTCCACCTCTCCTGCTCCTCGCCTCCAGAACCAGCAGAGGGCAGTGTTGCATAAAAAGCAGCCGCGCGCCGCCATCATATCGCTTACGTTTCCTCTCGCTTCCCCCGTCCTGCAGATTGACAGCGTGGCTCCTCCAGCAAACAGCGAGCAGAATCCACTGGCCGCTGACATGTTTTTGTCTCTGCTCCTCGGCTCGCAGCCACGGAGGCAGTCCGAAACAATTGAATCTATCGAGTGGGAGTTGTTTTGCTCAAAATTGTCAGATGAAAAAGCAACAATGCTCGTGTCCTCGAGCCATGGCCGAGCTGTCAGAGTGTGTTGGGTCATAAAAGGCTACGCTCTCAACACTGTCCCTTTTCTGCGCGTCACATGTCGACAGTTACACACAATCTACACTGTTTGTGTAAAGCAAATTGGGCTGCCTCCTCTCATGCCCTTGGGGGGGTTGGGGATCTGCATCAATATGAGGCAAACTTTGCACATATTGGCTCATACGGGCTTTACACATCCATAATTGATCCAAATATGTTTTCTTTTAATGTTCTCTTTTAACTTCTCGCTCCGGGGATATATTTTGAATATCACTCTATTATCTCGTATCACACATCTTATCTCCTCTGTCCTTAAACCTCTCTCTTCTTTTCTTCCCACTAGCTCCCAGTTTTGCAGCACACATTGATTTTCTACTGTTTTCCTCTTGAACGCTCCCTCCAGTCTTATCTCCCTGAGAAACACACACACTCACACACGCACACAGCTGAGTAACAGACACCGGCAGCATCTTCTCTTGTCATTACCTTCGTGTCCCCTGAATGGTGCGGGAATATTAACAGTTTGTATGAAGGGGACTTTAAGGCTCGGTTTAGAGTTACCCCTTAAGAGTCACCTGTCAGTGCGGGGTTTTTTGTCTCCCAGAAGAATACTCAGAGTGCATCCTCCTCTAATTGAAAGTAGACACCACCGGCCTAGACAGGGAAAACAGGAGAGACGACAAAATGAGAAGGAGAGGCAAAGAGGAAGAAGAAGGAAAAGGGGGAAAAAAATGGGAGGGCAGACAGAGCTAAAATAAACAATTCCCAGCATGCTGCAGGCTACAAGCAAATGGCCCCTGGGCTTCA
The DNA here is from genome assembly GCF_011125445.2 of Fundulus heteroclitus. NCBI lineage: Eukaryota > Metazoa > Chordata > Actinopteri > Cyprinodontiformes > Fundulidae > Fundulus > Fundulus heteroclitus. Next base: position 17,598,485 of record NC_046366.1, read on the forward strand.
TGGCCTCTCAGGGCCATGGCAGAAGCCAGTCACACACATCACATAGCATTACTCGGGATGGGGTTACAGGAAAATGTCAGCCGACGCATAAGGAGGAACCATTGGCCCATAGGATAATTTGAGTGCCGGAGGGAGGTGCAATCTTACATTCCCACGATTCCACTCTTTCCACCCACACCCTCTTTTCATTGTATTTTTGTATCCATTTTTTCTCTGTTAGTTATTTAGCGTGTGCAGCGCTGGTGTTTACTCTGGCGGCCTTGTGTGTGTACACAAGTGTCCGTAGTAAACAGGATGCCAGAGTGCTTTTACCTGCGATTTCTCCTTTTCTAAACTCACAGGAGTTTATAGGGGCCATTGGCTGGAGGCGAGAGGCTTTTATATCAATATTTAAAGCGGGAGTTTTACATTAAATTACATGTTACATATCTGATGACTGAATTAATCATAACTCTACTTTTCTAAAGAGAGAGAAAAACCCCCCCCATAAATAATCATTTCATTTTGTACGTAGAAAGGGAGTTTTTTATGCTCGACACATTGGCTGTTTTCTGGGGTATCATTGTAGAAATGGGGTTTTCATCTCAGCTTTTGTTGCTCCCAAAACATCAAGCTGTGCATTAGGGCCCGGGCGTACAGCTGCGTATATATGTGCGCTGGGCATCAGATAAAGACAGAGGGAAGGATGGAGAGAGCGAAAGAAAGAGACAGCGCAGATATCTGAGTGCGTCTGACAGAGAGGACAGCCCCGCAGGCAGGTCCCAGCCCTTCAGCACCGAAAATGACACATGACTGCTTTGACTTTTGTCATCCCCCTGTCTCTCTACGCCCCCAAACCCAAGCCCGCAACAAACACTGAGGCGAGTGCAGAGACACACAGACTCCAAGACACACAGTCATACACTGTATACTGCTTAGATTACATTATCCGTATCCCCGGGACACGGGCCCTTCTTGTTGGATGACATTTGGGCTTGTGCAGCACTAAGGTTACCTTTCTTTGCCCCTGAGTTAAAGATGCCTGTCTGCAGCATGCATTTGAAATGAAGGACGGGAAGAGGGGTGTGTTGGGGGGGGGTGGGTAGGAAAAAAAAATCAGATGAGAAAGATTTCCAAAAGCACTTTGATCAGAGGCATCAACAGTCACGCACAAACTTGTTAAGCAGTATGTAAATTTAGGCTGATACTGAATAAAGTTGCCAGAATGGCATGAATCCATTGTGCTGCGATGATCAAAATAAAAGAGGGCTTCATACGCTGGAGGGCAAGAAAGTCACAGACATGAAGGTTTTTTTTTTTTTTCCTCCTTCCTCTTTTTTTTTTCCTACAAAGAGGCTGATGTGATGCAGAGAGGAGAGAAGGAGGGGAGGGGAAATGAAAGATAGGGGAAAGCCTGGAAGGATCTCAATCTAAATTAGCCGGTTAAAAGGAAGACTATGCTGAGTGAGACATATAATTAAAACCAAAGTGATGAAAACATCAGCACTCGCTCAGTAACCCGCTACGCGGCTCTTCGGAAACTCGCTACGGGGATGATCAGAGAAATTATTCAAAGCTAAAGGTAAGCCTCACCTACTGTTAACGCACACCGGCCTCCCATTCATTCTCAGCCGGTCTTCCATCTCCCTTCCCACACCTCCTCTCTCCGCCCTGTTTCTTTAATCCCTCCCTCGTTCCCCTGCTCTCTCCAGCTGACACTTAGAGATGAATAGAGCCTGTCAAAGGGTGTCTTGTAGCCTGTCAGTTTTTAAACTAACAGTTAGCAAAAGGAACACTTTCACATAAAACCTCCCAGTCTGAGAGGAGGTTGTCGGCTTTGGGTGGTTGTGTCTGGCGTTTATGTGAGGAGCCACCCTGTGAGCGGAGCGAGAAATATACGACCTCATGCAGGAGCCAGTTCAAATGCTTCATCGTAGCACACCCTGCTGCTCCTCCAAAAACCGCTAAACGCACTGGATTGTTCGAGAAGTAGCCATAGCACTATGTTCATTTAAATGAGCATCAATTTACGAGTACAGATCCAAGTGCAGATAACACACAATAACAAATAACATTGCTTTTACTGGACAGAAGGCTGAAGTAGATCATTTTTTTTTATGATTCCAAGAAAGTCTGTACCGTCTCATAAGATGTAATTTAGCGATGTGAAATGAATCACTAAAACATTACTGTTACAGGCCTGTGGGGAAGTCACCTCACTACAGTGATTAGTTCAACACAGCGGCCTCAAACGGCGATCCCAAAGGGCCGGTGTCCTGCAGTGTTTAGATGTGTCCCTTGCCCTACGCATCTGAATCAAAATGGCTAAACTGCCTCACTCGCACGCAGTCCAGCTCTACTCTCCAGCGCTCTGCCAGTGAGCTTATATTTGCGTCTGGCGAGCTGAAGCAGAGACACATTTCGAAGTTGCAGGACACCGGCCTTCGAGGACTGGAGTTTGAGACCCCTGGTTTAACATCATCTTGATCATTTTGCTTGAGATTTTAATTAGTCTTTAATTAGTCTTTAGACATTTAGTCTTTACCCACCCTGTATGCTATTCACATATAGTAATATTTAGCTCAATGGTTTCTTCTGTTTTTAGTCTAGCTCACGTTCTCCAGAGTCCTGCTGTTGACCTGTACACATATTCACAAAGAATCCTAAGACTAAAAGTGTTGTAGTTTTAGGAACATTTTTAGAGTTTCCTGAATTCCAGTTATTCACAGACGCCCTAAGCCTTAAGAGAGCTACTAAAGTGAAAATATGTTAGGAGTAGTGAGGAGGACTTCTAGTGAACCTGACAGGGTCTCAAGTAGCGAAGATGGTGGAAACAGAGAGAGCTGATTGGCTGATCCACCACCTAAACAGTGGAGAAAATGAGCACATAAATTTCTTTAACAATCATACAATTATAAATATGTACAGAAGGTAAACTTTATCTTCCCCATGGGGGAAATTAATTAGTTTCAGTGGGAGGACGGGTTGAAGGCGCAGTGCTCTGGTAACGTAACTGTACTGAGAGTAAATAAATAATAGGAAAAATATTGAATAATCATGAGTAGAAATTGGGGGAATGTACGAAGATTATAGTGCAAAGAAATGTTTATGTTATTTACAGAATAGAAAAGACTTGCAGAAAAATGCATACATTAATACACTTTACACTAGATAAAAGTGGTGAGAAAGTATTTGCTGTATTGTACATGATGCAAGTAGCCTAAATGGTCATCTAGAAGGTTGCTTGTGTGCTACCATCTCACCGCTGGCTTTTGATTGCTGCACGGTGCGCTTCTCACTTTCCAGGCTGGGGTGTAAAAGCAGAGAAAAAGACTCATTGATCTGTGGCAATATGCTTCAATGTCCACCTATTCGCGCATCCTGGGACCAATTTACTTTTCGGCACTCCTCTATTCTTTTCCAAGAGCTGTACAAACAGAGGTGCTGCTCCAGTTTCCAGTCTGGTTTCCTCCAGCTTTTTGTCTCCGTTTTATGTTAGTCATATTTTTTCAAATACAGGGAATCGTAGTAAAATGCTGACAGGTGAAGGCACATTAATATCAAATAGATGAAATAGTAAATTGACCAGTAATGGGGGTAAACATAAGCGAATAAAAAATAATGATGAGGATGTAATAAGGTACATTCAATATCAATATCTTATCTCCAGCAGTCATTGGGTGAGACACAGGACATGTTGCTGGTCCATCACAGGGCAACATAAAGACACACAGGACAAACAACCAATTCAGTTTATTCCAATACGATCCAGACGTGTTGTCAGATTCTGATAAATTTATTTACAGTCCACTAATTTCTTTCAGATTATTTACTCTATGTGACTAAGGAAGCCTACCCATCTACTCCTTGACTTTGAAGCGATTCCTCATACCGAGCAAGCATGTAGTGAGGGTGGACGTTAAGAACTCACGGAAACTTCCATCAGAATCACTTTTTATCAGCGGCTGTAAAACAGATGGCAGCAAAAGCTCAGTCTGAGGCTTTGTGCTGCAAACAAAAATAGCTCAACACATAAGCAAGATGCAGTACTTTTTATAGAAAGAAAACTAACAGAGTCCACAGTTTATGGCAGGAAAAGCTCAGGAATTGACCCCATTGAGGAAAGAGTCACAGCTAAACATAGACTCACTGTGCCAGATGTAGCGGCCATCTATCTATAGAAAGAAAAGACAGAGATCGCATCATATTCAGGAATAACAAAGCAGTTATTTGATAGCAACTATATATAGTTATGTCATGTCTGCTTATTTGTTGTTAGCTGTCATGACACCTGTCAATTGAATCTACAGTATTCCTAATTTATGGATGCTCCCAAACATATCGTTATCTTTTCATTAACATATCTCCAAGTATATGCTCTTTCACCAATTATTATGCTAGAATGCTGGGAAAAAAACCATTTGTCTTTTTTTTTTTGTTCTCCTACTTTAAAGATTAGAAAATATTAGTCTCCAATTATAACAGCTACTCAAGGGTCCTTTTCTACTTGATTATTTACTCCTTAACCAGCTGATCTTTACTTAAAACGCGGCTACGTAACACGATGTGATCAAAACGAAGCCATAATTAAAGTGATTGGCAGTGCCTGTTCAACTGTTCCTTACTCGTTAGCCCCTCATTTATTTGTGCCCCGGTGACTATTGCGAATCTCACAGCCTTACTTAAACGAATCAGCAGCGAAACCTCTGTTCATTCTGGCTGCCTGCATCTGTAACCAAATAAAGGAGGAAGCATTCCACCTGAGAGCTTTTTCGTACCCTCCAGTGCGGCGTACCTCAAGTAAATAAGTCCTCCCGACAACAAATGTTTCAGCACTGAAGCGGGCCCCTCGAAAAACCAGTTTTTCCCGGGATGAAAAAAAAAAAAAAAAAAAAGAATCCGCCCCCTAAGGTGTGCTCCCTGTCTTACCTTCTTTCCGCACCTGCACTGAGTCTCTCAGTGGCGCTCTGTGTCTCGCCACACAATGGAAGCGGTGCATAGCCTCTGGCAGCTCTCTCCAGCTGAGAGCCACCTCTCTCCAGAGGACAGGAAGGGAAAACTGCTAGCACTAACAACTGATCCTGGCAGATAAAGGAGCAGATAGGAGAGGAGAGAGCGCCTTGGACAACGCTTGTCCTTCCCTGGTCGTCAGTGCTATTTCCTGTAGCTTGTGTCATTCTGTTACAGCTGCCAGCAGCAAATAGCAAGCTGTTGCTTTTTTTTAATATATATATATATTTTCTGATTTAGATTCAGAGTTTAACATGCCACCTTTAAATCCGGATATTTAGATAGACGCTCCGTGTACCATGACCCCGCTGAACCTCTTCGTGTCAATTTAAATGGTTCCTGACCTCCGAGGAGCATGTCAGGTTTGCCACAAAGACGGGACTGTCGAAGGCCTTGGTGGAAGCGCCGTGTTGTTAGTGCTCGTCCAGATGACCCGGCACCAGATCAGTGCATCACTCACGCTCCTCGGGGCAGCTGACTGGAAAAGCACTTAGGCAAGGCAGCCATCACAGGTCGCGGAGGGCACAGCTGGGAAAGCCCTGGGTCGAAGCCTCAACCCAGTGTGATTAACTGTACATTAGCTGCATGGGAGGATAATATACTGAAATAATTCCACACCGGATGATTTGCTAAACTCGTCTGTATCCGATTCTCCTCGTTCAGTCAGTGCAGTGCGGTGTGTGTGGTCCACAAGGGCCATACACCTGGTATTTGTCCCGAGAAAGACCTTGATGGGGAATGGGGTCTGAGCGAGGGTGCTTATTTTATTCTCTTTCATGCTGCTGCAGGCTATAGCTGTATTAATGCAATGGCAGGGATCTTTGAAGTTGTGACTTTATGAGACAAAAGCTAATTTCCTTTCCTTTGTTCATTATCGAGAGAGACTTCCAGCCAGGCGGAAAAGCATGCTGTGCTAATTATTCCATTCATGAGTTGTACTCAAAGTCTGTAATGGATTTCACTGGGCTTTTTTTACAGGTAGCCAGGCTCAAAGGATGCACGCTTATGTCAACTTGCTAGTTTGGAGCCATTGTTCTTAGAGGGTGGTGGTTTTGCTGCCTTTGGTGGTAGCTGGAGAAAATTCTGCCATAATTATTCACAAGATATACATGAATTAACTAATTAGGAAACTGACAAGTGAAATGGAGGATGTTTCAAGAATTCCTCATATAAGATAAAAGCAAGAATGCAAAAAAACAAACAAAAAAACAAAGCTAAGATTAATGAACAACAGGTTCTGTTTATGCTGAGTTACTTTTTCCACTGAAGTCTGAACTTAGATCTGGAAATGACATCAATCCCAAACATTTAGCCAGGCTAACATTAACACACCGCACCGGTAGTCAGCACTTCAGTTATGAGGTTATAACCAGAAATATAGGCAAACATCCATGCATTGTTCCATAATTTGGGCTTTTTAAATACGGGATCAATATTCTAACTAATGGAAGTTGCGTAATACAGAGCATAAAAGATTTGATGAGACAAAAATGGTCAATATTGCTAATCAAGCAAAAATAAATGATAATTGGGGTACGCAAAACCAGCTGACAGTGTTGCCTGGGCTCGGGAGCCATGGCATTTTGTAACTAGTTCAACATTCATTGATATTTGCTATTCAAAGACTGCCTGAATGATTGTTACGGCTGATTACTCTCTTCATCCCTTCTTCCCCTCCTATCTGATTCTTACTTTAGTTTTTTGTTTTGTTTTTCTGCTTAGAACTGGTTTTAGATGATATTCCTGTCATGGAAACTGACAGTAATATAAGTTAATACACAAGTCTCTGACAGAAAATTCTGAGTTTAGAGCAGAGGACACAGAGTCGAGAGCTTCAGCTGTAGTCTGTAGGTGAGAGCTGATTGGAGAGCGAACCCAAGGTAGGTTATACCTGCTCCGTGAGGCTTGTTCATCAGGTGGCAGGAGCGGCATCGTTTCTTCATTGGGAAGGAGCGGATTCCCGACCCACGTTGAAGCTGCATATTTTCCTCATTTCATCTGTAATGAACCGAGCATTTTAAACCTTTCTGAAGCGACTTAATGAATCCAAAGTCAGAAGTTGCGCCAGCGGCCAAACCATTTTCTTGAACACTATTGCAGAACAATTAGGAAGATTGTATACAACCAAAATATCAGGCCTATGATTTTCTTCACAAATAGTTATACTGTATTTTGAAAAAAATGTTTATTAGTTTTGGGCCATTCATTGACATGTGCCTGGAACAACTGACCCGACTAATCCGGTTGTCCCCATCTGTCAGCAGCCGTGAGCAAATCCAACTTCACACAAGGTGCTCAAGCATCCCAAGAGCCTGACTCGTTGAGATCAAAATGATCAATAGGTTAAACAGCAGTCTGCCAAACTGAAACCACATTTTGTGATGAAAAGACAGACATTGCACAGCTCTAGATGCTTGGAGAGTTATAAAAGCTGAATATTGTCTACTGTCTGAAATCAAAAATGCAAAAAAAAAAAATAAATTCCAAGACAGTAGCGTTGGGAGAAGAATAAAAGCGCGGCAGCCAAAGCCGGATCACTTGTTGACAGATTAAAGTGATGATTGCAACTTGAAGCAACAGCTGCTTTGTTTTTATGTCTGTTGAAAAAAAATCAAAACTTCTGTCAGCGTAGTTTTGTTCCTGTACTGACGAACGTCTCGGTGAGCCCCTGAATGATTCAGTGGACTCCCAGACGGTTTCTTACGGGCCATCAAAAACAGGCTGTTCTCTTTAACTGCCACTCAAAAAAACCAGAATTAGACTCAGAGAATATTAATGGCAATGAGCTGACTTGATCGATTCTTTTTTATAAAAAGGGAGAAAAAAATCTTTCACCTGCCCAAATCTCCTTATATGCTCTGGTTAAGCTCATCATCCACCCATACCATGTGGAAGAGCTAAGAAATACAACCTTCAAAGCCATTTTATTCTCTCCTCCAAATTCAGTTTTGGGGTGTGTCTCCTTCAAGTGACATTATACATCATTGCCTAAAATGTTAATATTGATATGACATGATTTGTTGACTTTACTGTCATTTTTGACAGATCTCTTGGTAATAGCAGAACTGGAGTTAGTTCTGCCGTCATCTGCAGTCAAAGCGAGAATTTTGACTTTGTTTTATCATTTTTAGTGACAGAAACTTGCACATGTTTGCATTTGTTAGTTGTGTTTCTGTTTTCCTTGACGTTTTAACGTGATGGGTGCAGAAACAGATCTCATATCTTGGGATTGCTGAAGCATTTGTTTATTTGTTGTGTACGTGGAGCTTGACCAATTCTGTTAGAAAACCGGCTGCTTTCAGACAAAACTGAAAAACCCAATACTTCCTGAGCAGTTTGTTTTATTAATAAAGCATATAAGAAATATAATTAAGATATACTGTTAATAAAGATTTTATTTTTGATTTTTATTAAGTCAGTTAAAAAAAATATTCAAAAAATGTTTTAGGCCTTCAGAGAGGGTCAGAGGGGGCTGGCGGCTCGCTGCTGTAACGCAGCCCTGTTGAATTTTGCTGCTCTGGGTGTGGTAAGAATCCTCTATATTTTCCAGTCTATACTGTGACTTTTGTTAACTGAAGTTAGAATATCTATTTCATCAACTTAAACTTCTAAATTTAAACTTCTGAGCAACATGGGTGCATAATTAGATTAAATATTATCCTTGAAACCATTAATTATTGTTGGTATTTTCACATAACACAACAAATAGACACAGTCCATGTTCGGTGACATTGTTTTTTTTTTTTTATCTCTTCGGTACAAAGAAAACTTGTTATAAAAAGTTTTAGAACAACCGATTTAGGCTAAAGAAACTACTAGCGCTAGTGTACGTAGATTGGAAAACATCTCTAGTTCAGTTTTTCAAGTTGCAATCATCTTGTCAGCAAACCTCAGTTCACAACCGATGCATATCTCTGCTTTCTGTCCCTACACAAATATATGTTCTGCACACTTACAAGACCCCGACCACTTTGCAACTAATTAAGATCTGAGCCCAATTTCACAAGTGAGTTTCAGAGTTTGCGGGGCCAAGTTAGGCATGTGACATAATGGGATTTCCATCTGCCCCTAAAACACAACTTGGCAGAACATGAAGGCAAAGGCAACATTTCACATTCCATCTTTGCCTTGCGCGAGGATACCGCCCACAACACCTGAGCGCTCCCAATCAGGAAGATGTGTGCGTCCCGTAATGGATGTGGGTTTCGTGCCCTGTGAGACAGAGTCGCATCGTGCACACGCTCGAGAAGAGTGCAGCTGTGATGCAAGTGAAGCAATATACTTCCTCGGCTGTTGTCTGACACCCCTCCTCTTCCTCCTCCTCTCTTCTCCCTTGCTTTGTTTGTGCTCATTTCATTCCGTATGCAGCCTCCTGGCAGGCAGGTCAAGGTTTACCCTCGCACCACACACCATTTCCCTCACATGGCGCCTGGGGGAGGAACACAAGAAGCCCGAGGCAAGGGCAAGCCCAAACAGCTTGCTAAACATTGCCGCCATCACCACCTCAAACCATACGGATAGGAGGACAGAAATACTCAGCTCGCAAAGTTGGATCTTTATCTTCCCTTTTTTTTCTCCCCTCCTTCCTTTTGTTTCACCAGTTATTGCTTTCGTTCTTTATTTTTCTCCCCCCCCCCCTCCTTTTATCTTGCTCGGGATTATTGATTTCCATCAGTAGTAAGGTATATGTCTATTAACCGGCAGATTTAATAGAGCGACAATAGAAAAAATAACTCATTTGTTCCTCCTATGGTGTTAGTGTTCATTTTGAGAGTCTGATACAAACCTTGGCTAGAAGCTAGTGCAGGATTTTTAGCTGTAAATGGAAAACGCCTGTGGGCTTTTCATTTTCTGGGCCCAGACGTTCCCTTCATGGTGTCGGAGCCTTTGTGTTCACAGAGTTCATGTTTCGCTCCGGGGCTTTATTTTTATTTTGTTTTATCTCATAGCTTAGACTAGCAGGGCTTTAACTCCCAGAGGACTCCTGCGTAGCAACAGCACAGATCAACAAAGTAAGTTTGTTTATGTTGGCTGTGTCCGCATGTTGTCGACTTATACATTTCTCAGTCTCCATTTCCTGCCTCTCCTTGCCCCAGGGGAAAGGAGCCCTCTAATTGGATCTTGTTCTAATTGAGCCTAATACTGGAGCTAACCGGAGTTGGGCCCTGTGGCTAATGAAGAGCTGAATCAAAACTAAGCACTAAAACTTTGACTGTGTGTGTATGTGTGTGTGCGCGTGTGTGTGTGTACTGCATGCAGAATTTTTTTTTCACAGTCCATCGGGAATGCATTATTACTCATTTTGGTTGAAGACACATTCTTTTTTTTTATCATTGCCCATATATGTTCTGTAATTTCAAAGTGGGAACAATGTTGTTAACAAGGTTATAACAGATGTAGCGGTGTTAGTCCCGAACTTCAACAAGGGATGTGACTGTCGTTATGTTCATATACACGTACTTAAAGCAAAGTCTATGCGCCAAGTGTCCTATACGGCATTAAGATCATTTCCTTCCTTTTTAGGATTAGTCTGCATTTAGAATTCTATAAAGTGGGGGTTTCTATGCTTCTTTTACAAATGGTAATAAATGAAAACAAAAATACAGAATTTATCTTGGGTTCTAAATCTGCTGCGCAAAGGAATTTAACCCAATTGAAACCTATCTGTGTTTTGATTAAAAAGCAAATGCCATGTTGTTTTGCAGCCAGTAAACCTAAAAATCTTAAATAAATCCCAACTCGTCTTCTTTGTTGTTTCACAAAACAGCAAAGTCACACAAAAAACTGGCAAAAAATCAGCAACAAAAAAACAAAAACCACCATCATTGTTGATGACATGTTTCTTCAGCCACAGAACATAACTGCCCATAGTTACAAGTAGAAAATGTATCGCTAACTTAGAGAAATACATACATGCCTGAACCTCAACGGCCTCCCCAGGGCTTTAACATAGCATTGACCTACTCTTTGTATTTAAAGTGGTTTCAACAATTCTTGGAAGGCTGTCTACAAGATTTAGGAGTATTTTTATGAAAATATGTTCTTTCAGGGGAGTATTTGTAAGGTCAGACACCGATGTTGGACAAGAAAGCCTGGGCCACAGTACACGCTCAATTTCATCCCAGAGGTGTTCTTTAAGTTTATTATCAGCACTCTGTGCAGGCCAGTCAAGTTCCTCGCTTATCCATGTTTTTATGGACCTTGCTTTGATCACTCTTGCACAGTCATGCTGGACCTGAAGGGGCCATCTCCAAACTTTGTCCTCAGAGTTATGAAGAGTTATTTTCCTCAGACAATGAAACAGTCCTACAGGTGTGTCGTATGTTGTAACATTAAGAATTGCTAAACAGGGTGGGTATTTTATCTTGGCAAAAGAGCCGCAACATGCAAACATGGAAGCCAGTAAGAGAAGCGGACCAGAAATAGAACAGAATACATCAGAACTATCCTGTGTTAAAGTGAAAATTAATAACAGCAACACACCGTTTAAAGGCATACTATGCAACATTTTTCAGTTAATTAATGTGTTCCATACCGTTTTGGATGATTAAATGAGTCATTTCAGGTCGAACAAAGGTTTTCTCAGCCGCCCTGGGGGTCTGTGGGGGAAATACCGCACTTGCAATTGCAAGAGCTCACGGCCCGCACACACAGAAGTCTCGCTTTACGGTGAGAACTCCATGTGTTTTTGCCCTGCCATTCACTATATGCACGCGCGAAAGCAACAACAAAGAACCGCATGTTAACGTCAAATAAACATGCAAGCATATCGAGTTTTATTATTATTATTATTATTATTATTATTATAATAATCTTTTTTTTTTTTTTTCTTTTTTTTATGTTGGCGAGACGCTACCGCGGCGGCGGCGGCTGCGGCTTGGCGAGGCGGTGGCGGTAGCGTCTCGCCAACATAAAAAACAAAAAAAATAAAATAAAAATAATAATAATAATAATAAAACTGGCGAGGCGGCCGCGGTCGCGGCTTGGCGAGGCGGCCGCGGTCGCCTCGCCAAGATAGCGCTGCGGGAAGCTTGATGTTCATACCTTCACTGTGTTAGTCATTGTTTGTACTGCCGTTTTTTCGACTTTTCGTTGCGTTCGCCTGTCTGCTAAGCTCAAAACAACCGCGCCTGGCTTGACGGAGGAACCAGAACAGCTGAGCATCTTTATGACAGTGCACTTTTACTTTCGCCGTCTGGGGGGAGCCTCGCTGGAAAATCAACCCCGGTTGCATAGTATACCTTTAAATACGGCATATTAGATTGTTGAGATTGGCAAGCTGTACTGATTTGAGCCACAAGGTGTCAGTATTACTTATAGCTCCTTTAACTGACTTTCCTACCAACACGTGCAAAGTGTTAGATCAAACTGACTAGTCACAAATGCTAAAGTCTGCATTGCAGGAACGTATGGGCAACACAGAACTGCAATGATTTTGTTAGAAAAGTATGGAACAGGCTACAAAGAACAATGCACGCTTATGACCTGCAGCAATTGGATGTTTTGGAATAAATTTCCTTTGACCCCAAAGATAAGCCACTTATAGCGAGATAAAGGTCAAACAGCCTTCACATCTACTGGCATGTCTTTTAAAATGTGTATAAAATGAATCTGTTTTTCTTTGCAAAATTATATTCTCACACTGAAAAAAAAAAAACCTGTTGAGTAATGTTGAGAAAAATCGTAATTAAAAATGATCCGATTAGACAAAATAAGTATTTAAGAAATCACTGATCCCACAATTGTTAGCTCTTGCGTTGTTAACATTTTGTACAATCTGCCAGTAGAACAGAATTCTTGAAAATCTCTCAAAAATCCTCCAGTCATGTGTTGCTATTAATGTGTGGCACTGGTGATTTCATTCAAAATATATTTTCATAATGTTTTTTTCCCTTAACTGAATAAATGTACTCAAATTAAATCTTTCAAAAATGTTCATTGTGAGATACTGCTACTGAGGTAAAAAAAAAAAATGCATTTATTTTTAGACTTTATAGACATCTATATTGGTTGTACCAATAGGTGTTAACTGTTTGTTAACCCAATCGTTAAAGAGAGTGGAGCAAGTGAAATGTTCAAGCAATTTAAGGAAAAGTCAACATGAAAGACTGCAACCGTTTACAGAACAAAGCATTAAATCAGAGAAATAAAACCAATTGCTCCATAGATACATTTTAAATGGACACCTAGACGAGCCCACTCCTTTGCTGGAGGGTGACAGAGCACTGCTTTTTATGTGAAAGTCAGATGTATCCGTTTTGCTCACTGAGCTTTCATGTGTGGGCAGCAAACCTGTTCTTGTTCCCAGGGTGTGAAAAAAAAACGGCTGTTTTCTCAAAGCCTTTGGCGTCTCTTCCAGGAACACAAGGTGTCCTTTAATGGCGGTGCTTTATGCATACAGCAACATCAGATGTCAGGAGAAAGTTCATCCTCAAGTACTATGCATGAAAAGGTAGCAGGGGCTTTAGAAAATGAAAGGCGGTGTGGAGAAGACCGTTTTAAGGCAATAAAACTGCTAAGCTAGGTAGTTAAAAAAATGTAGTCAGTGTTTTAAAAATGCGGGTTTACAACATTTTTCAGTAACCTGGTTAGAAAAATTCAAATGTGGTTTTTGGTGTGGAAAAAAAGGTGTTTTTAATGCCAGCTTCTGCATACATTTTTTTTTCAGGATCCTTACTGAATGGCACCAGGTGACACCATTTAATCATAGATAAAGTTTTTGTTTCAATGCTCACTAAATTGAATGCTTTTGCCGCTGAACCAAAACCTTTGTGTAGCTCTGTTGCTTCAGCGGAGCTCTGTCAGCGGATGCTGCTTCTCTTTCACACCTCGGCATCACACTCTGCTTCAGATGAAAAACCCGTTTTCAAAGGACCAATTTTGCTAACTTATTCCCTCTTCCTCTGTCACGCCAAGTGTCAATCCGTTTCAAAATAAAACGAAACCAAAAAAATGAAGGCAGGCATGCGCCGCGGTTTCAACGGTTGCGTAGGCCACGCAGAAATGGAAATGCCATGTTTGGAGCTGGAGGGCTGAAAAAGAAATGCTTCTCTTTTTGCCTCCAACTAAGACACGATACTTACATATGTACATATATTCATATGTCTACGAATCATTTTCTGTAAATTAGAAAAGTGGTGTATTTATTATAAAATAATGTTCGCATCATACCGTTCTTTAGTCATGTCTGTACACACATGCTGTTGTTCTCCGACTGTTTTATTTCGATTTCATGCATCTATAGTAGTTATAGGACATGGTTAAATAGTTAAAAATCCTACCTGTCGTCTGTTTTCTCTGACAAGGTTTTAAAAAAGAGATCGCTCTGTCTATGTTTTTAAGTAAAACGTTCCTTTTGGAGAATTATTCATATATTTACTATTTGATGCGTCGTCCTACTGACAGGTGAACCTCAGGTGGATAGTACGTTCAGGGTGATATGCAGCACATAGGCCAAGAAGTTCCATCATGGGCTCTCATCTGATCCAAACACCTTCCATAGTTTTGCTAATTCCTCTACTTAGCTTGTGGCAAACTGCAAACAGGACTTCTAATGACTTTCTTTTAACATTAGCTTGTTTTTTTCTTGCCATTCTTCAATAAAGGATGGATTTGTGGCATGCCCAGCTATTGTCCCACATTAGGGTTGGATCTCTGCAGCTCCACCGGAGTTATAAGGGACTTCATGGCTGCTTCTCTGTTTAATGCTCTCCTTTCACATCCGGTCAGTGTAGCTGCACAGCCATCTCTTAGTAGGTTAAACTTAGACTTAGATTTCACTTTGTTGATCCCTTTGGGGGATGCATCCCTCGGGGAAATTACATTTTCAGCAACTTACAGTGTAAGGAAGCAAACAACAACTATTTGTAAGCAGCAAAAAATAATATAAAATTAAAACAATAAAAGTCTTAGATTAATGTAGAAAATTGACATCAGAATTGTATATAGTATGGTGCTATTGTATAGTGGATAAATAACCAGGTATGTGGTTAAAGCAAGTAACTCCACTGTAGTGGTGAATTAGGTTATTGTACAAGAAGAAAAGAATCTGTGAATGTATGAGAATAAGTTATTGCAGAGTGAGTGGCTACCCCTCCTCTCTTCTGTCCTCTGTACCTGATTTCCTTCTGCCCCCAAGTGAAAACAAAGGAGTCCTTTAGCTTGTTGGTTGTACACTTTTTCTCAACATGGCTCCTCTGGTTGCTGATTAGTGCACGTGTGCAGGGGCGGCTGGTGTGTGTCGCCCCGTGGTCTTTGTTTGAGTCCACATTCTCCACTTCAGCCCCCTCTAGCAGGACTGGTTGAGGTCTTGGTCTGGACCAAACGAGCTTGTTTGGGTTAGAGGTGTTTAGCTGTATGAAGTTAGTGTGACGCCAGATGGCAAAGACCCCCCCCGACTCTGACACTCCTCCTCTCAGTGATCCCTGATACACCCAACGATGGCGGTGTCATCGGCGTACTCAGGGGCGGTTCAAGACAGGGGCCAACAGGGGCCTGTGCCCCTGTAGAACTGTTCCTGGCCCCTGTACTAAAAACATGATATTAAATTTCTTAGGATGATAAATGCTGACAAAGATACCGTGACTGACTGGTCATTTGGATCAATTTTCTTTTTTTTTCTTTTATGTTTTTACCCAATAATAAAATAACAAAATAAATAAAAAATAAATATAAAAAAATAACAATAATTAAAAATTAAGCTGTTTCACGTTAAGCTCCCGCTGTATTGAGAAAAGATCAGGGGCCTGCAAAGAGCAAATTGTGGCTCTGGAACTGCAGTTTGGCTTACCTAATATATTTAACGATAAAATGTTGACCTGTTAAGTCCCCCCACCAATATTTTGTTCTGTGCCCCTGTGAAAAAACATTGGCCCCACCCTGGCCCCCCTGCTAAATTTGGTCTAGAACCCCCACTGGGCGTACTCCTGTATCTGACGCAGCTCCGTGTTGTAACAGAAGAGTACAGGATGAAGAGAGGAGGGTGACCTCTATTCCCTTATGTAGGTGATCTCTGAAGGTGGGCGGTTAAACAGGATTTTATTTAGGAGTGTGAGAATCAAGGGGGCTGAACACATATGCAAACACATTTATATCTGATTTTTATTTGTAAGAAATTTCAAAAGCTGTGTAACCTTTTTCATAGCAATTCACGGTGATCTAATACTTTTTATTTCACTTTCACATAACACCCACACAATATTAAAAGCTGTTGTCATAACATGGCACAAAGTGGAAAAGTTCGAAGGGTGTGAATACTTTTGCGCGGCACTGTGTGTCCTACGCTTTTAAGACAGCGCTCTCAACTTTAAAGAATTAAATGTGGATCTGTAAAATCTGTGTCTACTTACTCTCCCAGAGGCCTATATAAACACAATATGGAGCTGGAAAGGGTCTCTGACTTCCATTAAGAGGTTTGCTGGGTGGAGACGCAGCACTCCAGGTAGGCTAAGTTGCACCCATTTCCCTCAGGCACTGTGCCTTTTCTTGTGAGGGTGTGAGGGGGGGGGGGGGGGGGGGGCGCAGTAAATGGTTCCAGAGCAAATAGAAACGTCCAAGTCTCACGCCTGGAGGATGTAGCCTAAAGGCCAGCAGGAAGATTGGAAACAGATGAAAGAAAGACGGTTAGGTGGGGCTCATCGTTCCTCTTGAGAAACCCAACAGAATGAGGTTTTCTTTAAAATCTATGTAAGACTTCGCCTGCTCCCTTTTGTGGGCACGATCTCTTAGACATGTATAGACTTGAGAGGATAAATGTGTGATTCATATACTCAGGCTCATCTGGGAGGGAGATGGCGGTGCCTTTGCAGCCCTCCAGGTCTTGTCTTGTTGACTTGTAAAAAAACAAATGGTCAAAGAACCCGTTACCTGGCGTGGGGTCGGATGAATGAAGGTCGGCGTGTGCACATGTGTGCGCGCGCGAAGCCATGTGAACGTGGCGCCGCCCCCTGCCTCGGCACATATCTCTGGGGGTTCGTGCCACCCTACGCCCGGGAGGTGAGAGGGCGGGTGATAATTGAACACTGCGGTGCTTTTTACACAAATGTACTGAAAGGAAGAATCAAATATCCTGTTAATGAGATTTCCCTCCTCAGGCAGAGCGCTCCGTTATTATTATTTTAAATGCTCTTAATCTAATAAGTTACTAAAAGTTTCCCAGATTTATCTCTACCACTCATCCTATAGGAGTTCTACTTTTTTAGTTTCTTGAGGAACTGAATATGTTGACGACAAGGACACGCGTGGTCTTTTTAAAGGACCGACACTGTGAGTAAGGCAGGGTTTAGTAAAGCTCTGTGTGAATGAAAGAGCGGCCCCGGCCTCATACCAAGGTGAACATCTCAGCACTTTAGTTTGTTTACCTCACAAGATGGCTCCTGGCTCAGGGAATGGACCATGAAAATGGCTGCTCTCTCGTGCCTGCAGCCCTCTATATAAATTGGAGTTTTTCATGTGGCAGTTAGGCTGCTGGGATACACACCTCAGGGGATGTGCTCTCATTAAGGGCGGTAGCTCGGGGCGGTTTTTCTCTGCTTCCTGTGGCCACTGACCTCCTTTTCACCCATAGGCTTGCAGCTAACGCTGCAGCTCTGCTTTTTGGTCTCTCTCCGTCACTCCCAACGACGCCTAGGGGTTTCGTCACATGACTCGGGTGACTCCTGACCTGCTTGGCCCCTTGCAACCCCTCCCTGCCTGTCAACGAGTCAGTTAGAATGATCGCAAAGCAGCGTTAAGGGTCACATGTGCCCCCCTAAAATGGCGGCTGTGGCCTTGGGCTTTCGAGGGAAGAATTTTCCAAGTTGACAGTGTCAAAACATCATGTCAGAAATGGCCAGCTTTGTGTGTCATCTTAAAGCAGTACAGCTGCAATATTATTCACGTGGAGGAAAAAAAAAAAAAAAAAAAAGGAGAAAAGTTTGAGCTCTACGGTGAAAACTAAGCAAGTAATCCATCATTTTAAGTGATGGTGGTCACTGAGGAAATTAGTGATTGAAAGCACCTGTCTTTGCAGAGTTCAGGCAAATGAGTTGTGCCGCTTGATTGGAGACAAGCAGAATGATCGCGTTGCTTTGTCACTGTCCTCCTTGAGCCATTTCTGCAGCCATTTCCTCTATGCAGGGGTTTATTTTGGCCACAAGACATGCTGGGGGTTTGTCAGACACCCAAAAGTGATCCAGACTAAGGTAGTTAATCACGGATCAGAAAAATAAATAAAGAAGTGAAACATAAAACGAAAGCATTCTTAGGGCATAATGTTCACTCTGCCTGAAGTTTGCAAACAAATATCAATTAAAAAGAAAACTTGATCTTTTATTGTTGGATTCCTAAGGCCTGATGAACCTTTTTGCTACTTTTGACTGGTGTGGAAACTTTTGACCAAAACCTCTTTTTCTGCAGTCCACTTTTAAAAGATAACCAGGGGCAAGTTCTTATTGAGTCTTCACAGGGGATGGTGGGGAGGCGTGGCATGAAGTGAGTGACAGGCCTTCAAAATTTGTATGCTTAAAAGGAAAAGTTAAACATCACATTTAAATATAGTATAGATAAGTATGGTGGAAAGTTTTGTTGGTGTTTTTTGTTTTGTTACTTGTATATATGTATGAGGGTATATGTGTGTATATATAATTATGTATGTATATGTGTAGGTAGGTGTGTGTGTGTGTGTATATATATATGTATATATATATATATATATATGTATATATATATATATATATATATATATATATATATATAGACACATAATTATAAATATTGTAAATTGAAGATATAAAAGAATTAAAGGGGTAGGAGTACATACGTTTTTCTTCTTCCTACTCCTTTTCGCACATGGATCTATCTCCAGCGGTCATATGCAGGGTGCCGGTCACCACTCCATCACAGGGCAACACAGAGGCAAATATGACACAAAGCCTTTCTATTGGGCCGCGTTTGGGCTAGGAAGCCGTATTACCCGAAGAAAACCCAGGTGTCCATGGGGCGAACATGCAAACTCAACACACAGCTTCAATGCTACCAGCTGCTCCACTGTGCAGTCTTTATTGTGTCAAATCTATCTTGAAATCTGATAGATGCAGGTGCATGTCAATAAATTAAATTATCACGAAAGATTCTACTTATTTCATCATTTAAACTCATAAAATGATGTAATAGGCAAGGTGGGGCAATTTTATTCATGCACTACGCAATAGGGCTTAACAGGACATCATAGAGCTAAATATGTCAAAAGAATTGCACTTGAAGACACAAATGTTAAAGTGCAATTTTATGCTGTCGTCAATATTGTCACTCATGAGTATCGGAGCAAGCTGTTCACTAGTGTATTTCTTCGATTAAAAGCTGCAATAAACAATAATGTTTTAAATCCTATTTTTAGAGGAGACATCAGTTTCTGGACAGCTCAGGTATCAAACTCAAAGCCCGTTTGAGTTTGACGGTGATTCACAAGGCAATGACTGTCTGCAATCGGTGCTTCAAAAAGGGCCAAATCCAGTTGTGGCCAGTAAATGGCCTCCAACCGTAGCATTCTTTGTGTCGAGCTACTCCTCAGTCCGAGACGTCAGGAGTGTTTTACCTGAGCCAAGGAGAAAAAGGACTGAACTCCACGATCAAAACTCCTCTTTTCAGATGAAAGTACATTTTGCATTTAATTTGAAAATCAAAGTTTCAGAATCTTGAAGAAGAGTGGAAAGATTCAAAATCCAATTTTCTGGAGGTCCAATGTGACGTTTCTTCAGTCAGTGAGGATTTGGGGTGCCATGTCATCTGCTGGTGTTGGTCCATCGTGTTTTATTAAGACAAAAGTTAGCAAAGCCCTAAAACTGAAAAAGATTTAGAGCACTTTCTGCACCTCTTTGCTGACAAGCTTTATTGAGTTGTTGATTTAATTTCTCTAAATTTCTGAGAAACAGATTTTTGAATGATTATTATTTTTATTATTATTATTGTACTTTTCTCTTATTTAAAATGACTAGAAATATACACTGTAAAAAAAGAAATATACAACCTTTTCAGTTTGCACCATTCCATTTATAGAGCATTCCCATGACTTTAAAGATTTATACTTTTTATTGTGAAGCATACAACAAATAGGACAAAATAACTGAAAATGTCAGCGTGCATAACTGTTCACCCCCCTAAAGTCAGTACTTTGTGGAGCCACCTTCAACTACAGCTGCAAGTGGCTTTGGATAAGTCTCTATGAGCTTGCTACATCTTGCCTCTGGTATTTTGTTTCCTATTGTTCGAGGCAAACCTGCTCCAGCTCTTTCATGTTGGATGGTTTGATTGTGAACAGCAATCTTCAGCCCTGACCAGAGATTCTTTGTTGGGCTGAGAGTATTCCCAACCTCAAATAACAGACGGACTGACAGGTTTTGCTCCGGAATATCAATGAATTTAGCACCATCCATATTTTCCTCAACTCAGACCAGTTTCCCAGCGACTGAAAAACATCCCCTCAGCATGATGCTGCCACTACCATGCTTCACTGTGCAGATGGTATTGTTGGGACGATGGGATCCGAAACTAAAATCATTCCCTTCTGTGTGTCTAATACTCCAAACGATCTTCACTTTTAAAAATGAATGAATGTTCGAAGATACAATCATTTCTGAAGATGCCCCTGTGTATAAATGTAACCCCCCCCCCCCCCCCAAAAAAAAAATATTCACGTATCAGGTGTAGCGTTTTCTTGGTGACTGAACAGTTCCATTTTAGTCTCATCTGACTGGAGCACCTTCCTCCATACATTTGGGGTGACACCCACGTGATTTTTTGGCAAAATTAAAACTTGCCTTCTTATATTAATACTAACTAATAGCATTTTTTTCTGGAATCTCTTCCATAAAGCCCAGCTCTATGGAGTGATAAGGCTTATTGTGGTCCTGTGGAGCTCTGCAACTCCTTCAGGGTGACATTTGGTCTCTGTGCCTCTGATTAATGCCCTCCTAGTGTTGGTATGTTCGTTTTGGTGGGCACCCCTCTCTTGGCAGGTCTGTTATGGTACTATGTGCTTTTAACCTGAAGATGATGGATCTCATGGTGCTCTGGGGGAACAGTGAAGATTTGAATATTTTTTATAACCAAAAACCTGACTTGTACTTCTCAACAACTTTGTCCCTGACTTGTTTGGAGAGCTCCTTGGTCTTCATGGTGTGAGGCTTCTTGCTTAGTGGTGCTGCAGCCTCTGGGGACTTTCTTTATACTGACAGATCATGTGGCACGTAGATTGCACACAAGTGGACCTTATTTCACTAATTAAGGGACTTTTGAAGGTAACTGGTTGCACCAGAACTTGTAGGGGCTTCATAGCTAAGGGGAATTTTCCTTTTTTTATTGTTTTAATTATTTTCCCATATATACATATCTTATTCCACTTCACCAACTGTTGTGTGCAGGTCCCTCACATAAAGTAAGATGAAAAATATTTAGTGTATAGGATGGAATGTAACAAAACAGGTCAAAAGCTGGGGGTGGAATATTATCCCTCTGTGTATAGCATAAAAAAATAATTTTGAATTTAATTACTGAAATAGATCATCTTTTATGACAACGTTCTTATTTATTAAGATACACCTTTTAAAAAACATCTGTCTGGAATATATGAGGCATGTAGGAGACCCAACAAATTCCTGGGGGTGGTCATTACCCCCCTCACACCCTCCCCTAACTGGTGCCACTGTAAATGAAAAGAATAAGAAAGAAATGATAAAATTCAATAATCAGAAATGTTATTCAAGGCAAGGTCAGGATTTCATGGGATAAAATCCTGGCCTTGCCCAGCAGAGACGATTGGTGGGTTCAGCGCCCGTCATGCACCACCCATACTCAGACCTGGAGGCAAAACAATTTTGTCCTCAACTTGTGAGCAATTAGATTATATTTAAACACACATATGCAAAAAGAGCCTCCGCAAACTGCGCCCACCCCCCCCACAGCCCCATCCCGTTCTCCCATTCTCAGTGTGACACTTGCTTCCTCCATATGTGTGAGTTTGTGTTAACACGAGGACAGGAGCAGACACACACATAGATACAGACACACACCCTGTAGCTATAAGGTTCCAGTTGGTATATCTCTGTTCCTAAGCCCCAGTTTGATGCCCTCGTCTCATGGTATCCAACCCCCACTCTTACCGCATCCCCCCCAGGCTTGTGTGTGCGTGTTTGTGTGTGTTTGTGTGTGTTTGTGTGTAAGATGGCTACTGAAGCAAGTGGGCATTGTTTCTCTCCAGCGGGGCTACATAATTGAACGTTCGCGTTTATGCAGTCGTTCAAGTAGATCCTAAAAGTAAAAAAATAAAATAAAGTGTGTTCGGCTGCTTATTTTCCTCAACCCGGGAGGTCAAGATCGAAACGAAGATTAATGCTTACGTTTTCTGCAATGCGCGTGGATCACACGGTCACACGCGCGTGGAGCGAGTGCAAGCTTTCGCACCAAGCTGCACCTTCGGTCAGGCTGCATCAGGTTGTGCGTTGCAATTAAAGCGCATGTATGAGTAAAGCAGGGAAGTGAAAAGACAGCGGGCAGCAGGGACAAAACCCGTCAGCCACTCAGATCACATCAGGTCTGTCGGGACACATTGGAGCACAGCAAGCCTGATGGGATGTGCCCCCCGGGGGCGCGAGGCAGGCCAGATGACAAACAGGCACAGAGGCAGGAAAAGAAAGAAGAAAGAATAGAAGATGGCATACCCTGCCTCTGATGCACAATATGTTTCAGCAACATGCATGCAAATGTGAATAGCAACATCGACTACGTTACGCACTAATTATACTGTTACCCCGTGCACCAACGCAGACGGAGGATCTCAGCGAACACTTGCAAAGACCCATATTGCTCAGTCACCTCACTAATATCTCTTTAAACACGCCGCCCGGATCTCACACCAGATAAGCTACATCTAAAAGAACAGGCTACATATGCTAATGTGAGACACAAAAGGCAAGATGTTTATGAGCTGCACACGATGCATATGCTTGTGCGCGCGGGAAAGTGCACAGACACGCTTAGGCACATATGTCTGCGGGGGCAAAACGGGAAATAGACACTTCTCTTCATGCCTGTTCTTTAATTGGGGCATTTATTGTTTTGTGGTGGTGTTTACTTCATTAAATTAAGGCACATTTCAGAAATGCAAGCGCGTTTTCAAGGTTTATATAAGCAAAAATTATGCTTTCAGCCATTAAGTTGCAAATTAACATATCTTCATGACTGTGGGATATGCCAGTTGAGGATGCTTTTACATTTTCACACTAATCAACTTGACTTTAACATGTTGGATTTCAGTTTGATTTGCTTTCATCACAAATATTGCTTCCCCCCACGGCATTGTGTGTGCCTGGATGTGTGTTTGAGTGGAAGTGTTTCAGCGAGT
Organism: Fundulus heteroclitus; assembly: GCF_011125445.2. NCBI lineage: Eukaryota > Metazoa > Chordata > Actinopteri > Cyprinodontiformes > Fundulidae > Fundulus > Fundulus heteroclitus. Next base: position 17,621,850 of record NC_046366.1, read on the forward strand.
GTGTGACACTGTGTGCCTTTGCTTGTTGTCCATGGTACCTTCATGTCAACTCGACTGTTTCTCTCTTTCAAAAGAAAAGGAGAAAAAAAAGAGATGCGTGTGTAAAGAAGGGGCATTACAAGGACAAAATGAACTAATGTTGAATATTCCTTATTGGTTTTACTGTAATTCTTTTCTAATTTTTAGTTTATTCAATTTCATCTCCTTGAGGCTGGTAGGTATGGAAATGAGGTCTGTTCTCTTTTTTCTTCTTCCTTTCTCTCTTTTTGCCTGTGTAAATTGCAGTTATCACCTCGAGCCTTTTGAACAAGATTACCCAGATGGCCTTGTGTGGTGTGCCTCAAGTTTTATTTTCCTTCTTTGCCTGCTTTTCCTTCTTGGCTGCAGGGGGAAAGGAGAGGGTGCTGGGAAGCCTCCTGAAGCCTCTGGGTGAGGCTAGGAGGCAGCAGCTGTGGCAAAGGGAGATCTGGGTGGAGGAGGGGGAGGAGAAGAAAGAGAAATGGGTAATAAGTTGAAGAAGAAGAAGTGGAAGCAAATACAAATGTCTACCTGGTTGTTAGAGGTCTGTATGTTCTCTGTAAGTTATAAAAGGCTAAATTTAAAGCAAGTTACAACACACACTCATAGCCAATTATCTCTTATTAATGAAAACTGTGCATTTTCCCCTTGGTTTTTAAACAAGCACAATAGCAAACACAAATTTAATTTAAAAACAAGCGGCAGACCCTTTTCTTGGTCAGTAAAGTAAAAAAAAAGGTCAACATTGACTTCTAGTAATAGCTACTTAGCTTATTTAAAAACACCAAGTCCACCTCCCATCATTGGCATCGAAGGCGAGACATTTCCACAATCTCTCTTGTCTTAGACAACTCTAAAAATGGGAAAGTACAGAAAACATGGCATTCAAGTAAGGTGGTTATGTGTTCATCTAATGTAAGAAAAACAAAAGCTAACTTCCCCATATTTATAGCTAGGTAATTAATTAAACCTCTGTACACAAGTGAAACTGTGAGCCAGGTGAGGACCCAAGTTTATGGAACCACCACTAAGTGAGGCAGTGGGTAAGGAAGATACGTTTTTTTAAAAGCTAATTGTTAGAGAAATGGAGCAAAGAGAACCATGTTGGAGTTACAATGGCATCTATTAGATACATCAATAGACATTTGCTGTACAGTGCTAGGACTTTAGCTGGAACCATTATCCTTGACCAAATGAGTGTAAGATGGAGCTTCTTAGCAGCTAACACCCCTAACTGGTTTGGAGAATGATTATCTAGAAATGTACCTGATGCCCAGTTGTGAGCAAGGTGGAGGATCTGTGATGCTGCGGCCATATTTCTCTTCCAAAGGTCCTGTGAGTCTTGTTAGGTTTATAATCTTAGCAAGGTTAATAAAAGCCATTTGTTTTAAAGCTTTGAAAAAAATAAGCAAGGAGTGTAGGGTACTGTATGTGTTTTAAATTTTATGCCCCTGTGACTATTATACATCAGCATTTCATTTAAATAGTATAGGAAGACTTAATGCGCAAGGAAAATAATGCCTTACTACAAATTTTACACTGCAGCATGCACCATATAAACCAGACTGTCGTGTATTTTTTGAGGATGTTGAAAATACCAGAGCATTAAAATCTCAGCTCTGACACACCATGTGTGCACACCACTGCAATACAATACTAAAAGTCGCTAAGGTGGCAAATATCATATATGAAATCATGTATGATAAGCATGTAATCTCTACCCTTTGCTCCATGCAGTGATGAAGATCCGCCCATCTCAGCTTACAGTAAACTGATTGCTTTCCCTACTTTCTGGTTAATTTGGATAATATGTATCTGATCAGTTGGGGGGAGATTTATGTTCCAGTTTAATTTCCAGTTGGTCAGTTGCTGAGTTAAAAAACAAAAAAAAAAAACAAGAAGGGAATATCACAGCCAAAGTAACGTATCCTTTATTGGCACAGTCTGAACATTCTGGTAGTAGCTTGAAAGGGGCTTGGTCACATATTTTGACCATAAAAAGAAAGCATGCACACAAAAAAGCATATATATAATCATCTTCAAATAAAACAATATATGCCAAGCGTTTGTCTTGATAGTGTTTACTTAGTCCTTTTTGAGCTCGAGAAGAACTTTGCCCCAGGGGGGCGATCAGCAGACATAAACATTATTTCGCCACCTACTGGTTAACTCGATCTACAGGGTTAGGGTTACTTAACCTCTTTCTTTTCACAGCTCTGCTGGATGTTGCTGACTCGCGTGGCCCCATCGCAGACAAATATTCGTAGAAGCCTTTTTGAGCGCTGGATTGCACATTGACGTTGCCACCATACTGGAGGTGGCACGGTGGAGCGATTTAGAGAAGATGCCTCATTCATGCACCAACCGATTCACACTACAAACCCAATCTACTGGCACTGCCTTCCACACGTAATAATTAACATATAGTCGTAATTATTCATTATAAGGTCATTTTAACGGTGTATATGTGTCTGTGAGCTTCTCCTTTTTTACTCGTTGTGTTTCAGATATGTGGTTCAGGTCAGCCTTGGTGTGAGCCTTGGCTCGAGGGACTCCTGGTACTTGTCTCCTGCTGGCATCCTGCTACCATCTTGCCAGTCCACCCTCCGCTGTGGAGATCTCCATCCAGTTCCGAAGGACACCTGGGTCTGTCTCTGACAACCGCAGCCTGACCAAACTCCCCTGGCTTCGCTTTTACCATCAATCCGTAAGTCAACCACTGCTCCCGACTTCTCTGATCTGTTGTTTGCTGGTACTGTCTCTCTTTCTTTCTCCTCACAGCCCGTGACCAGAACCTTCTCAGCCGGCCAAATCTGCCTCACCCCTTACTATAATTTTCCTGTTCCCATTGATATCAATCGATCACTTTTTACTATCTATACTGCCTCTGTGTTTGTTGCTTCCGGGTCGTCATGAAAACCCAGCCGTGACATTGTTAGCATGCACAATATCGTACTTCCGGTCGCATGGTCTTGTTACTGTAAATATACACAAAAGCCCTTTACTTACTTACAAATAGAGCAAAAACAAAGTGTAAAACATAGAAATAAGAGATAAAAAGCCAACAGCTCAAACTTCAGCTCAAATCTAATCGGAAAACCTTTGTATGCAACCAGAGTGCACTAATAGGGAGAAATTCTTGAGGAAATACACCAGACATGCTGCACTGCATAAGTGCAGCAAAGCAGCATACGCGCGTCCTACGCTTAGGTTAGCTTTTCATTTCAATCAGTCAATAAATTTACCCTAGAAGCATAATACATGTGTACAACGCCCGTATTTGTGCTACGCAACGCCTAAATTAGATTAAAACTCTAATTGGAGACAAGCAGAATGCCAAACATTTATTCCCTGCCAAACAGGAGCGTGTACGCTCCTGTTTGGCAGGGAATAAATGTGAAAAACAACATCCTGTGTCAAAGTTCACTTCCTAATGTATCCTAAAATAATAGTCGAGTCTCAGTTCGGCCACAAGGCTGTAGAAGTCACCTTGCTGTTGACGCTGGTGATTGATGGGATGGTCCAATTTTTGCTAAACACTCTGCCAATTCTCTTGCAACACTTTGTCAATGAGGAGAAAGCTTGCCAAGGTGTACATCCTACTACTTGGTGCTCTTTCCATGCAGCGAAAGTTCTTCTCTGCACAGAAACACACAGCTGTGGAGCACTCTTTTCAGCATCTGGTGAAAAATTTACGTTTTTAAAAACACGCCCGTAAAACCACGCCGCTTATGTTACGCACCCAGTGTATTTTCTGCTTTAGAGTCGTAGGGTGTGACTCGGCCCGTTTCAGTATTGGAGTGGGATTATTAGAGATAAATTGCTGTCAGACACATATAAACATCTGCTTGAGGTTTTTGACACTACTGTCAAGACGTTTCTAGGTCTGAGTACACAGTTTCCTTAAACTGAGGACACAGTAGCAAACCCATATTCAGGGAACATGTTTTTCTTAACCTCTGGGATTGCTCCTTTGTAGATTTATTTCAGAAAGATGGGCCTTATCAAAAATTCTTGCATATGATTGGATAAACCAACTGTCCATCATCCTTACTGATGTGCTACTCCAACCACTCACATCGAAACCGACCCGCAACGGTGACGTTAGGGAAGATCTTGCCAAACCTGGTCGGGGGAAGGGCGAAAAAATTGTTTCCACTAACAAAAGCCTTCAAAGCCGTTATCTGGTGTTCTTCTAAATAATTAATATTTGGTGGCTTAGACAACACTAATAAAACAGCAGCATTAATGTTACCAGTTGCTTTCTCGCTGCGTGCCGCCATTGTTGTCTGAATCCAAACAGTCGCTTTTCTGAAACGTCACATCCCGCCCGGTGATCCTGATTGGCTCGTCCATTTTATGTGGTATTGAAATCCCTCCCAATGGCAGCGATTCCAGAGGCATGTGTTGAAGCGGTGTGCAGCTCGGCGGAATGCCGTGAGTCAGGTTACTGGTGGAGTGGATCCCCTCTAAATGATAAAAAAAAAAAAAAACATTTAGGCCGAGCATGTTATGTTAGGGGTGTTGCACTGTAGTTAAGTGTATCCCAGTACAAACACAAGATTGCCACATTATCTGGCACTTTAGCAGTACTTACTGTTTACATAGCTAGCACATTCTGAAAATGTCAGGATTGGGTGAAAGTTATGATAAATGGCAACCTGATGCCCAGGTGATCATTGTTGTGAGAGTGGTGGGATTTGTCATTGGGTTTCCACTCACTATGCCCTGGACATAATCTGTTGCTGCTTTCCTGCCCCGGAGGACGAATATGATTTTAATATATTAAGGTGGCACCGAGATAGAGAATTATGCAGAGTTAAAGTGTTCACCTGTTTATTATTCTAACATGCAACAGCTTCCATCCGCATTAATCTCTAAAAGAACACACCCAACTCCCAGATTGCTGATCTTAGCTAGAAGGCAACAGAGGAAAAAGTGATTCTCACCTGAGATAAGTCAAGGAGAGGAGCAGCTGGAGGAGGAGGAGGAGCTGAACATTACTTAAAATACACTCACACTACATGATATTGGAGGAAGAACCGACAGCAGGCGCGTGTGCTCCTTCAAAGTGGCACATACCAATTACACCATTTTTTTTTTCTATACATGGTACATGCTTGCGTTTCTAGACAGCTGTGTTGTAACAAATCAAAATATTAGCATGTAACATACGTGTAGCGTTTCCCACATAGTGCAACACGCAGTTGGGATCAAAATACTCTTGTGTTTTTTTTTTTTTTTTTCCAGCAACAGCTCATCAGACACTGCCAAAAAAAAGTCAATAGCTGGCTATCACAGTTTATTTTCACGTCTTCGATTTGTTTGTTTTGGTGAAGGTTTGCACTCCATCATAATGAATCACTTTTTTTTTTTTTCATCTTGTTCTTATTTATTCTCATGGCTGGAGGTAGAATGTGCTGGTTGATGAGGGGCTGAAATGAACTGAGCCTTAGCCTTAGCCCCGGGGCCGGCGCATATCTTAGCATAAGTGATGGCTAACCAGAGGGCTTGAGCCTGGCTGAGAGCGCCCTCAGGACAGCAAGTCTGACAGATCATGTATTTATAGGTCTGTTGAAAGACCTCTATTGTGTCCCACATAGCCTCGGAGCATGTCTGTCCTCTGTATTATAATAAAGCCGCTGGCCTTACCACTATGATGGATGGGTGGCCCTCGAATGGCGAGCTCCAGAATCATTAGAGCACTCCTTGTATGCAGGTCTGCCCATGTGAAAAGCTGGTGCAGGGGGGGGGGAACGCTCGCTACTGTTGAGCAACACGGTATAGTTCAGACCTTTTAATCAAGGTAAGGCATCCCCTATTAATTCTCAGTTGAAGGAAGGGAGAAGCAAGGAAATAAAAGAGTGAGGGAGGAGGCAGGTTTGCTGATGTTTTCGCTAAAGAATACATTTGCAATTATCTCAGCAGCCGAAAAAGGCCCCGCAGGCTTCGCTCAGCGTTGGTTAGAATGTGGCACCTTCAGCATTTTACGTGAAGCTTCTACAAGTCGGATTTTTTACTGCTGCTAAAAATTTCACCAAAGCCAGCATTCCTTTGCGCCTTCGATGAGCCGTACAGAATTGAGTAAACGTTCTGAGCATGAAGGTATAACAGCGAACGGCACGCTATATGTATTGAGAGATTTCTGTAGACAGACTGGAAAAAGAAAATCAGAAGTTGCCTGAATGTGCTACGGAGGCAGAAAAAAAAAAAAAAAACAGCTTGAGTTCTTTCTGCCTAAAGCCTCACAAGCAAGAGTGGTGTTTGAGCTGTTTCCCAATCTCATGTTCCTCTGTTACCTCTGGAGTAGAATATAAATGATTCCCTCTCAGTGTACAGTGTATGCCAATGGGCCTGCAGCGACCATAGTCCGGTCTAAAATTTTTCACTGCAAATGAAGCATAATTCAAGGCCTGACTGATAAATAAACAATAGGAAGCATTGGGATGTTGTGTGGTACTACCTTGAACTCCCCACTTGAAGCGTTGTCACACATTGCTGCCCAGTTAGGGGAGAAAATGTTCACACTGATGTTAAAATGAAAGAAACCAAGTGTTACGGTTCCGTTGCATTATTCATGGTTGCAGGTATACAGGAATGTAAAGAAAAAGTCCAAATGAAAATGGCTTTTTAAACAAAACTAGCAAAGACAGACAGACAATTTTTATTTTGACTTTGCATTAAGATGTGCTAGTTATCCATTCTTACCTCTTTTAGACATCACCAAGCACAAAGCCATACAGACACAAGGAACACTTGCAATTAAAATGATGAAATCCCTCACTGTAAGTAACGTTCATTGGTTTAATATACAAACCAGTATGCGTTTGCAAAAAAAAAAAAAAAAGTTTGACAGGACCTTCGTTCTTTTTATGTAGGATAGTGCATATATATCAAGATAAAGTTTTAGTTACAGTTAATATAATTCAGAGTGTCAAAATATAAAAGAGAAATGGCTCAATACTTTAGCATTGCTGACCAATTCCCCTATCATGCCCACAAAAAAAACTTGAGATCTCCTTTTTTTGTGTGTTTTCACAAACATATTAAAGGTCAAACTATTTCAGATTGAGGTGGCATTTGATTTGGTCTGAAAGTCTGAATTTAAACCTAATGACTTCTCACTCAAGTTGATGGAGTTGCCAGGATGAGTTGCTAATTTTTGTGTTGCTACCAGGGAACAACATTTTTGCTGCATTTTTACATTTAAATAATGATGTAACTTGTTGACAAATTAAAGGCTGTACGGTACTATAGATGTACCCATTTAATGAGATACAAACCACCAGACGGGCTGTTCGATAGTTTATAGTTTATATCAGGTTGTATCGTGGGGCAGACATATTGGATATTAAACTTGGGGTTGCTAAGAAACCTCTAACATAGCAAGCCTAAATTTTGACTTTAGGGGGCGTTTAAGGGTTTGTTCTTGTATTTCCAAGTGGGAACCTGGAAAATCTGACTTCAGAGTACAAATAAACTGCACAACATGTTTAACCAGAATAGGTGTTTTGAACCACAAGTAGAAAGCTTCAAATCAGATGCCAACGTCGGTAATGCTAACCAGCCGCAGAGTTCAGCAATGCTTGTACAGTGTGTGAAGAACGTTCTGGCCTCATCTGTCACACTCGTTATTTTCTCCAGCTATAAACACAAATGCTGCCTCACGAGCAACTTGCAAGTGGTGGGGACTTCTTCGCCGGCATCCTTGCAAAACGAAGTCAAGCTATCCATGCTGTTATCATCCACGGCGTTTCACAAGACGGGCTTCCTCATGCCGAGAAATGTAGTTATGTTTTAGAATCACAAGATGATGTGGCACAGGATATTGTTAAGTGACTAGTTTTTCCAGTACTTCCTTTATCTTGTTCAGAGTCCTATGTTGGCGTTAGCACCATAGGACTCTGAACCTATGTTATCAAGCATCAAAGACGATTCCTAAATTTTAAACACAAGCAGAATGCATAATGGTTACCGATGGATCCATCAATGTGTTGAGACAAGGACCGTTCTGATTTTGAGGTACTGGGGTAAGGTTTAGTAACATGTACTTCTTCATATCCATTTTGAACATACCATTGACCTGTTATGCTGTGAGTAGTAAAGAATATCTGCTGATCATACCCATTATTTTATTGTAGTGTTTATTTTACTCTTTTCTTTTCAAATCATGTTTGAAGTAAACTAACAAACTAACTGGGCCGCTTAACGTGCATGTTTTTAATCATTGAAAACCCATACAGATGCTAGGAAAACAAGCAAATTCCCTGCAACCCTACAAAGCAGAGATGTGAAGTGACAGCAGCATTGATAAAGAAACAACAGTGCTGTGCTGTCAAAATCCAGAGCTACAGTATGTAAACATTTCAATATAAACTACAATGATAATGAGCAAAAACATGCTGGTGTAATAAAAAAAAAAAAGTGGCAAACTCAAAAACTAGTAGGCACTGCTCATGCAATGGCAGCTGGAGCACACAAAAAAGGAGTGCATGAATTTGGGCTTACAGCAGGTGAGTTATATAAAGTTATATTCCTGAATAGTTGCCATAAATATTATATATACAACTTTAGTGGCCACAAAAAAAAAAAACTTTAGTTACTCACAGTTAACTCTTACTGTAAACTTTGGTTTAAAGAGAGGTCAGTGGGGGTTAACTTTCTCTTTGAGACAATATGTAGGGCTTATCTTTTTTCCCACGTTTTGGCTAATTCTTAGGTGACAGGAATCCCTGTTGAGTAATAACACAGTTTAACAAACATGGTTACAAGATGTAAAAGACTAAAAGAGTCATACTTGGTTGATATTTTTATGAAGGCAGTATGGCTGTTAACATAATCAATTTTCTAAATGGGTGCTGGTTAATGTGATCCTTCACCACGTTTTACTTTTGCAAATCTGATCTTTTTGTGTCAGACTAGAAAGTCATCATCATATAACACAGATCAGAACTAGCCAATGCAAAAAGAGTGCAATACAAACTCTTCAGAAAGTCATCTAGAATTGAATTAAATGTTATGTGAGATATGAGCATTTTTTCAGTTTCAAAAAAGCTGAACTACCAAGATAAATGAATTACATGGAGATGTGCAAAAAGGTTCACTGATGTGTATAAAGTGCATGTCAATAGAGACGAAACTGCTACATGTAGGTATAAAATGGGGTAATAGAGTTTAACTGTAATTCAGATCAGATTTAGATCAACTTGAAATATATACAAATTCATTTTAAAATATGTCCACATGATTGAATCGTGTTGGACCGATTCAAATGTTTATTTCTGGATATTAACTGGACATGTTTTTCTTGTAAACATAATTTCTACCTACCGAGTGGTAATTAGAATGTCTATCTTTTGTGTTCTTTCTGTCCTTTTGCTCATTTTCTTGTGTCCTCCGTTGAAAACATCCTCACCTTTTAGTCCCTGGTTCTGCCCAGGACCTCAGTCTACTGCCTCCCAGTCCTCAGAGTTCTTGAAAGAAGTCATTCTGGAAATCCCTTCCGTTATTCTCCTCACTCCCCTCACTCTCCCTTCTCCCCTGGACTGCTCTCCCACTGTCAGAACTCCTCCATTGCTCTACCAGCACCACGCACCTAAGAATCAAGAATCTTTATTGTCATTAACAAAGGATCATTACTGATCTGCACCGCTCGCCACAATCTGCTAACCCCAGCTCCTGTGGATGTACACCTTCCTCCTGTATCGTCTCCATCTCCATAAACAGTAAGAATCATAGTTCCTCATCATACTTAATGCCCAAACTCTTCAACTCTCTGTAAACACTCTTCCTCACTGCCTTCCTGGACCTGTATCGTGACCCTGAAGAAACATTTACTTTAACCGTTTATCTCAATAAACCATTTAAACTTTCCTCAGCTGGCAGTAGGCCTAGTTTCCCTCCAGTTTCCTTCCTGTCTCATTGGGCCAAAGAATATTTGACAAAGTCTTGATGATCATCAAGATGTTTAGCAAATGTGAGACGGGCCTTTGTGTTCTTTTTTTAACATTGGATATTGTCTTGAAACTCTCCCCTTGATGCAAATTTTTATTGTTAAATCATAAATACTGATCCTAACCAAGGCAAGGAGGGCTGGAGTGCTTTAGATGTTCCCTGAGCGAATGGATCGGCTGTAGATCTTGGTTGGCTGTTTTCTCAATTTGTGAATAGTGGCTCTCACCATGGTTTGCTGAAGTCTTGCGTAAATCCTTATCAGGGGCTTTGGGACCTTTTTCAGACTGCTAGATTTTTTTCACTGACATTGTTTCTTGTCTGTTCTCGAATTTCTTGCGATCAAAGCATGGTGTGCTACTTTTTGACATCTTTTAGCATACTTCAAATGACACCATACAGGTTTCATTAAAAAAATTCTTTATTGTACAATATTCTGCTGATATTAAAATTAATTTAATGGTCTGAGACCTTCAAGTTTGGCAAAAACGGAATACATCTGTGAGAGGGCAGATTTTATCCCAGTACTTTCTCCTATGAACATTTTGCCTGACTGACAGTTGGATGTACTGTGTGAAAGCTTATCTTGTGAAGATGGGGTGCTTGTTTCCCTTATGGTGGGACACAGCCTAGGTTTTTTCTCAGATCCTTGTGTTGTACCAGTATGTGCCCTGCAACTTTACTGTAGTGGTGGTGGTGGTGTTGGACAATATTTGAAACTGAATATTCTTGTGAAGGTAATGTTTGGCTTTAGTTTCTATCCACCTCCACTATTGCATTAATTTGATAAAAAATACTGTTTCAAAAATTTGCATGCATGGCTGAGTAGAACACGAGGACCTGGATCTCTGTGAGTCAAGCAAAGTCACTGTGACATATCAATCTACCAGTGAGTGCCCATTTGAGGTGTTATTCTCCCAGCCACTGTCCATCTGAGAACATTTAAGACCTCTGTGACGGCATTCATCACACAAATGAACCAATTTTTCCTCCGCAAAATAATGGGTAGTAATATGTGACCATTATATTATAATAAAGGTATTTATGAGCTTTCAATCTCTCAGGCTCACCATGAGATACCTTTGAAAATTTGAAATCAGCTCCCGAGGCTGAGGGAGAGAGGGAGGGTGGGAAGGAAAGAAAGAAAGAAAGAGAAGTAGAAAGAGAGTGAGAAATGGCAAGGGAGAGATGTGGGAGTTGTGTTTTTTAGCTGTTTTGCCATAGGTTACATTTATAATTATCTTGCTAGCATAAGATGGCCATGAGGCTTTTTCAATAAAGGTGGGAGGCACCTAGCGTGCAAAAGATTACCTACAGATCAACACAGAATATGAGAGAAAGCTGCAAATAGTTTTACTAACTCCAGATTACAGTGTGGAATTGCATGCATGCATACTGCTACTAACAGGTACTGCTTTCACTGGCCTGTATAGACTGGAACGCTATGATGATTTGAAGATGAGGTGAATTAATCCCTCATCTGACCTTCACTAGTGGTGAATAAGCAAAGCCTGCGGACAGAAGGAAAGATGGCTGTGCACACTTTCTTCAGGCCCTGCCTTTTGATGTCTGCAAAAAAGAACTAGCCAGAAAGCAAGTGGAAAAGACACGTTCACAAACGTAAAACTAAATTTCTGGTATTCCCCTTCAAACCCCTTTCTCACCAAAGGACTGGGACTTATTGTACTATCATTCACCTTACTCCCCAGGGTCCTGATAGGGGGAAAATAAGTAAATAACAAAAAAGTAGTAGTAATTCTGTATATATATATATATATATATATATATATATATATATATATATATATAGAGAGAGAGAGAGAGAGATACATAGATTGATAGACAGCGTTTGAAAAGTAAATTTGAGTGTTTTTTTCAATTTCAAACAAATACTTTGCCATTTTATCATGTTGTCAGATTCAATGCATCTTAAATTACAATGGATGGGCTGACCTAATATGAAGGTTTTCTTAGGCATGCTGACCACTCAAACCCCTTTTAGACCCGTCCTATGTACCCAATTGAGCTCAGAACGTGGTGACCTGCCGACATGCAGCTTGTTTTTTTTCCCAATCTTTCAACCCTCTGATTACCAAACAGCTGCACTTCAGACTCTACCACAGCCACAGTCCTTGCCATACAGACACAGTTAGTTAATCATGTTGCCATATGTAAAAAGTGTCACAAAGGAGGTTTTCTTGCTGGACCTTCAGCCCACAGCCCATATTGAGATCAGCAGAAGACGTACTATACAAACTTCATGCATAAAGACCCAGGCCGGGATTAAAACCTCCAGACTTCCTTATGCATGAAGCTGCTATCTTGATAACTGACAGTGCAACTGGCTGAGGCACTTAAAAGCAGTTATATGCTTATTTTTAATACTAATTTAAAATGCATTTAGTCTTATTTTGTTACAAAAAGCTGGATTTGATTGGGTCAAGAAATACTCTCCATACATCTTGAATACATTGGGTAACACATTCCCTCCACATCAACATTTGAGATTAACCCTCAGGCTAATGTCTCAAACTGTAAGATTACACATCAATTTGGCTTCAGAGTTTTCTCATAGGGTGTGCAAGATCAAAATCTGGTGGGAAGTTCCAACCCCCAAAACCAGCTCAGAGTGGGCTTCCTGTACTGCTTTACTGGTGTTTTTCCATCAAAGTGGATCCAGTGAGAAAGCCAGTTGTGTTAGCTCAACTTCCAGATAAGCATATGCCAATGCAGCTATTAAGCAGGTATGACCTGCTGGCTGATGGCCTGGAGGGGTTTTAACAAGAACTAGCTCAAGGGGTTTTATTTATCCAGCACTCCTAGGAGTGGCTGTCTACACTTTGTTAAATTTCAGAACCTTAACAACTGTAATTATTCAGATGATTGCAGACACAACGTTGTGTTCCCAGGTAGTGTTTGTCATGTTCTTGCCTGTCTGTCTGCTTGCTGCCACACTCATCCTGGACTGCTGCAATCAGGATTATCGGATGAAACCTGTGAGCCACCTCCCTTGGCAGCTCAATCAAGCTCTTCTTTCACTTGTTCACCTGCCTGTTCAGCAGGCAGGCGGTGCCAGATTATTCAAAGCCTTGAATTAGTAAGTGTCCTGTGGGTTGCCATGCCAAGTTTTTGACCTCAACCACGTTTCTCAGATCTTCCTGCCTTGCCAAGCCTCTGTCTACCCTGCCTTCTGTTTTATGGACAAAGACCTGGTGTGTCTTATCGACCAAGGACCTCACCAAGTTCTGTGGATCTGTCGGCCTCCCTCCCTTACCCCTGCCTGTCCTTGGAACAATCTTGCCCATGGGTGTCAAACTCCAGTCCTTGAGGGATCGGTGTCCTGCAAGTTTTATGTGTTCCTGATCCAACACATCCAAGTCAAACAATCAGGCCATTAGCAAGACTCTGAAGAACTTGACTGCACACTGAGGAGCCAATTCAGCCATTGAATTGAAGAGAATCTAATCTTACCAAAAATAAATGGCTAGAATTCAAATATTTGTCTAAATTAGGTCTAATTTTAATAATATTGAATATTTCATACACTATAAGCTATAATCTACCTTAAACCCTAACTTTTTTCAGAATGATTTGAACATTTCTGCATTTTTTTGAATTTAAAACTTTTTTTCTCTCTTTTTTCCCCCTAGTGTCCTGTCTAGCAATGTGGCTATAAGAATTGATGTCTTAATGCCAAATAGAGCTCGACAGATTTTACTCTCGCAAGTGGAGCAATCAGCTTTCGCCATAGTGCTCCGCTTGATTTATGCATGTAAATAGTTTTATTGTGATTCCTGCGGGGAGAATTTCAAATTATGTGGACACTACAATGGGAAAGTAGGAGAGTAAAGGAAGAACAAGAAGACAGAGAAAAAAAGAAAGATTTAAAGAAAGAATTTAAAACATTTTAGGTTTAAATTCTTTGCTGACATTGGCTAAACAGGGAGAGGCTGTGACAAAACCAAACCTGCCAAGGAGGGCTGGGACCCCTTTCTTGACTGTTCACAGTTTCGGTTTTCCCTGCAGTTCTAAACGGGATAAAGTGTTTAAGGAAAATGAATTAATGGATGTTATGTGGTAGAAGATGTTAATATGTACAAATGTTTTCCCGGCATTCAGTACGAAATCAAAAGTTTAATAGATAGCAGGTGATGATTTGAATTGTAAATTTAAACAATTTTACTAAAAATCATGCTCAAATCAATGTTTACTCTACATAGTTTCATTGATCTCATCTGATTGATTGCAAACGATTATTAAAGCAAATACATTGTAACTTTTTTATGGATAACCCTGTCTCCTAGCCACGGTTGTACCTATGGGTTTATAGCAGTCAGCTCTAAAGGAAATCTGTGGCAAAGAGGCCTAAAAGGAAGACATATAGCATAAACTGCAGATAGTCAAAGAAAGTGGAGATTCTGCCAAAAGGGACGGAGACAAGGCGACAGTGCTCTGTGTGGGATTTCACTTTGGATTTTGGCCCTGCAGGAATATGTGGAAACACAACTGACAGTGCTTGCGTGGAGAAGTCGACTCTATTCAGTATAACTAAGTAAAAAGTGCCCAGCGCTGCCATTGATGCACCAGCATAACTCCTCCGAGGTACCATATTGCCCCGATACTTTGCTTTACCTCTCTGATTGAATAAAGCTAAAGCCTACCTTCATATAAACGATTTTACTACTTACGTCATTCAAAGAGGTCCAATAGATGTAAGGGAAATTTAACTAAGGCGTTCCCTCCTAGTAAAAAAAAAACAGCAAACAGACAATATTACAATTTTAGCTGAGATTTATTTCACATTTTTTTCCCCGCTACATTCCTCTTAAATCTAATTAGCGTAGTTGTTTCAGTAATCTTAGAAATACTTTATATCCAACTTCATATCAATAATGTGCTACAAATACAAGTCATCTCAGTTTGGATAGTACAATAAGCTTTTAATCTGTTCAGTCATGTCTGAGGCAAGAAACTTGCTTTAAAAAGATTCAATGTAAAAAACACTAAGACATACAATGAAAATTTACAGATTGTGACTGAGAAAAAAAAAAAAAAAAGATTCCAATGAAACAAGTCTAAAGTATCACGCGGAATAATGGTGGTTCATACTACCCTGCGAGGCAAATGGTGTGACAATAATGTACAAAAATAATTATTTTCACTGCGTTTGTATTGTCCTTGATGGCTAATTTCATTGACACGACTTCACTGGATTATCTGTACATGTCAGTTGTGAAAAAGATGCTTTATTGACCCTAGAGGCTGATAAAATCTGAAAGATTCTGCTCTTTCAGCAGCAAAAAAGTCTTGGAGGGGAAAAAAATTTTGTATTATGCTAGTGAGACAACATAAACACTCACTGACGACAAGCTATGCAACACACCACTTCAGCAATAAAACTTTTAATTTATATGAGTAAGTTAGAAATCAAATGTTTTGACCTAATGTAGGCTCCAAGTTTTAAAACAAACTTTGTTTGGGGATCCAGCATAATATATAAATACTTTTTTGAACTTGTGTATGGGGAACTAGACAATCACAAATGTCTTTGCAATCTCAAAGTTATCAAATGCCTCGTATCTTTGTATGGCAAAAAATCTCCTGTAGCACTTCATTTTTATTCTCTATGTGGTTCTCAAGTGTTAAGAAAACAGAAACATCAACAAGGAAATGAAGAAAAACAAGAGTCCAGAGAGCTCTGCAGCGCCAGTTGTTTGGCTGCCACAGAAAAGTCTAGCACCTCCTGCTGCCCTGGAGGTCTCTAGTCCAGCTGCTCTTGCTTTATCCTGTTTGAATTGGGTCCTCGCTGACTTGTCCTCCTCAGTTCCCTCCTCAGGACATACTCGCTGAATTGGGATGAGTCCACGCCTCCGCCGCAGGAGCCAGCAATCTCGAAGCCGCGCTGCTGGAGACGCTCCAGAACCTGTGGAGGACGTAGAAGGGCCACGATGTTAGAGGCAAGTGAAAAAAAAAAAAAACATTTTAAAATGCTAAAACGTGGCTGTGATCTTTAACCTTTCGTTACCTGCGTGACACTAAAAAAAAAAAAAAAAAATTATTTCTTCCAGCTATAACGCCAGCTCTACCACTGGAATTAGCTTTGGGTCTAAGTTGTGGCGACGTTCGGCTCGTGATGGGAACTGGGGTGAGACTTTCACAAGACTTCACCAAACAAAGAGCTTCTCATATTGCCTTCTCCCTCTCCTTCATTGTTTTCTTGTGTATATGTGTGTTTCTCCCATGGTGTGTGTGTGTGTTGGTGTTTCTGATCTAGCAGCCTTGCAGACATCTACAGACGTGTCCGGGGGGGCTGTAGGATCACATTCCATCGAAGAGGCCCCAGGGAGCAGGGAGGCTTTCTCTCCGCCACTTGGCTCAGTGTGGGCTGCCGAGCTAAACCTCCCCCTCCCCAGTCCTGCCCCAGGCCCAAGCCTCCGCCAAAACTACAAAGGTCCCCCTACTGCTGGCAGCTCTCTCCGCTCCCCTTCCTTCTCCCAGCCTCCCACCCCCCCCCCCGCTCCCCTCCGCCTCCCTGCCTCCATTAGCCGCAGATACAGCATTCACCGCCGGCGTGCTTTAATAACCAAACAGGATTATGGGCCCTGCCTGGGGACAACCTGCCAGGGAGCGTGCTCACTCTCTTGCTTGCTCTCCACTACTCACACACTTCAGAGCCGGGTTTTTGTTTGTGTGTTTTTGGAAAGGAGGTAGAGATTTCACTTCCTCAGATGGAGACGCGGTCCAAAATCTTCGCTAAAACGCCTCCCTTCCATCAGTTATTGATGCAGATTTGAGGACATCGCCATCAATGAATCAGTGGAATGTCAATAAATAATCACAAAAGTGATTTATTGCCAAAATCGGACTGGTTTTATCAGTGGAGCTTGAGATTCTAAGGTTTATATACATATTAATATATTCTGGTTTAGTCTTGTAAGTGAGATCCTGAGACTTATAAAACTATTCAATCCCTAAATGACACAACAACGTATCTTATCAGATCGAGGTAAGTACCAAAGGTAGAGGTAATTCGTTTTGGGTACCTCGTGAACAAACGTTCGACTCAGTTTATCTCAACTTTACATAATAACCCCTATGCCTTTTACATATTTACCACAAACACGAGAAAAAAAAATACTTATTTTGAGTATCTCTAGTAATAATTTCCATTCACATTTGTTTCTGAACCAGCTCTCATGAAAATGGGCCTTTAAAGGTCTGTGCATGCCTTCCATGTTTGCATATCTGTAAGGGTCTTTGTTGGTCTGAGTGATAAAAATTTCATAGTCTTCCCAAATCTACAAGTGTGCATCTAGGCTCGGGCCGTCGGCGCTGCAAGCAAGCCGACTGAGGCCAGGAAAGCAGAAGCAGTAGGTGTGGACATAGGTTCAGTTTGTATTTGCGTTTTTTGCCTGCAACTCAGGAGTAACAGTTGGAAAAAGGCGAGGAGGTAGCAACGCTTTCTTGACTGGTAAACAGCAGATCTTCAAGCTCAGACACCATTCCCTCCCATTTTCTTACTTCTTCACAGAGTCAGGTTTATTCTGATAATTTTGTGTGCGCCAACGGTTACAGCATCACATTTAAAGTCATCCCTAAATTTGCAAAAATCTCTTTCTCAGTAAAGTCTGAGCTGTCAGTCAGTTGCCTTTGGACATCACTGTCTGTTTTCATCAAGGTACTTGCCATATTGTACCACTGAGCTATCAGTAACTCGCCTCCCACAGTATTGATCAAGCAGTAACCATCTTTTAATAATCTGGTAGGCACCTCTACTGCCTGCTTCAAGGAAGAGCCAGAGCTGCTACTGGGATTAAAGTAAAACTTTCCAACCACCGGCTTGGGAGGCTGAGCCACAATTAATATTCTAGTCAGATAACGGGGAAGTAAGGATTGTGGTAGATGTACAGCGATGACTCGATAAATTGATCCTTTGATGAACTCATCAAAGAGCCCATTTTTCTGCAAGGCATCTTATGATTTGGTAAGATTAAAAAAAAAAAGATAAGAGTCTGCAAGATTTCTCAACAGTAGATGAAACGATGTGGAATGAAGAGATCATCACCTCAGTTCTCAGGACATAGATCTAAAATGCAAAAAAATATCTCCATACAAGTTGCTTTTTTTTTTTATCTAGGTGTTGGGTCTTGGATATAAAACTAAAAATCGCTCCCAGTCAAAGATATTAAAACACATGGTCTGGTTACCTGGACAGAGTTGAGGTGACAGTAGCCATTCAATGGGAAGCGTATGACATGCGTGGAGTCATGGTTCCATCCGGCGTTGACCGAGTTGCACATGACATCCCCGATTTCTGGGAAAACATCCTCAATCAGGGCCTTGTCGCCGCTGAGGGTGATCCTCTCGCCCAGATCGGGTGCCACGCGCACAACTAGGCACTCGCAGGGCCGGGAGACCCGACCCAGCTCCTGGTCCTGGCGCCAGCGCTCCAACTCGGCAAGCATGGGCTGGAGCTGGAAGTACCGGGCCTCCTCATACAACAGGCTGTAGTCCTGAGGAAAACCGGTTAGAGGGCGGTCAGGATAAATATATACTGTAGAACACTACTAGCTAAAAATGACAAAATAACAAAAAAAAAAAAAAAGAAGCAGTCTGAAAGAGAAACTTTTCTTCTCCCGCTGTGGCCCTTTTCACATGCTTTTTTTTTTTAAAAGCCTACCAAATGTGAAAATGACCTCCATGTGAACTTGAGCCTTTGCTTATTTTAACTGGCATACTTTCCACTGATTGAGCGGCGCTTTGGACAGTCTATCAGATTATGTGCTTATTTGTTTTCTCCCAGGGCAAGTTTAGTAATTACTGAGCAAATGACACATATGAGTAAAAAGAAGGAATGCCAATGTGTCACATACAGTGAGGCAGTCGGCGTCGATGGACACTTGGCAGACGGACATGTTTAGAGCTGCAGAAATACTCTGACATGGGAGCCTGTGCACTAGTTTACCTGCATGAGAACCCACCGATTTCCTGAATAAAAACACGCATGTAACCAATAACAAGAAGAGACTCAGTTCTACTCCTTGACGTGGAAATAAATCAGCTTTTTTTTTTTGGAGTAGATCCTTGGGCAGACGTTCTGCATCTAACATTGCAGTCGTTTCCAGCAGCTCGGGTAGTATCGGGGACCGAAGGCGTTCGGTGGCCTGACCATGCATTGTGCGCGCTAAGTTGCAGGTGTGCTGACTGGCTGATGGGACTTTGCAGTTTCCTTAGAACGGACATGCACTCACTTTGAAGTCGTCTGGAATGAGGAGCTTGGACGTCCTGAGGAAGTTGAGAATGTAGCGGAACATGTGTCCATCCCTATCAATGAAGTAGTGCTGCTTGAGGCTGTCCAGGACTATGGGCTCTGTGCCATCAAAGAGACGACCGATTCTGCACAGAGGGAGGAGGAGGGCGAGGAGGGGGGGGGGGGGGGGGTGGAATGGAAGGAGAGAAGCAAAATTGTTCTTACTTTCCCTTTAAAAGCAAAGATTCATAGACTTACTTAACACATATACTTGAACAATATAGAATGGATCTTTTCCAGACAAAAAGAAGAAGAGATATTAAAAGCAGAGGTGGTCTGGAGAGGTCAGAGCCAGCTGGTGCTGGGCTGCCTGAGGCAGGGCGCCAGTCACCCTCAGGCCTGGTCTCGCAGCGACAGCGTGGCCTCCCGGCCTCCAGATGGCTCCATGGCCTTTGGCCCTTTTGCTGCTGCGGTGACATCTGTCAGAATAACCAAGTTGCTTTTGTCTGCGATCGGCGGCCGCAGCTCGCCGCCCCCTGCGAACTGTTTACCTCTCAAGCAACTCTAGACTGTGGGTGTGAGAAGTGAGAAGACGTGCTGCGTTTTGCACCTGAGTGATTAAAAGCCCAATGACACCACATATTTCGTACGTCACAACCTCTTCCGAGCGCCTCCGCGAGACGCACGCGTGATCTGAGGAGTTGTGACACTTGATTGTCACATAATGACATTAAACATTAAAGAAGCTGACATTAAACTTGGAGACAATTACGGCACTGCCAAACACATTTTGGCTTGAATAGACCACGCACTATTAACGTTTTACGCCTTAAAAAAAAACAACAACCTCTGCATGCTTAGTACCTTTAAGCTGCAAAACTTTGCCTTCATTTTAGGTTTGGATAAAGAGGGAGACTCACCGGGATTCGGGAAATTTGGTCAGGGTGGCCAGACTGCTGGTGTACATGTGGCCGCCTACGTCAATGTGCACAGGGGCGTTGGACTTGGTGAGTTGTGCAGGTGTGGGGATGCCCTGGTTACTCAAGGGAGACACTGGTGACCGGGTGATCATGGGTCTGGACATGCTGGAGCGATTATCCTGAAGGAAGCATAATAATAAAAAATAAAAAAAACAGAAAAACAGAAAAACAATAAGAGGCTGAAATTCACTTTATCAAAAAATACATATATATATATTAAAAAATCTGCTGCAATTTAAAAGCAAGCTGTGGCATTACATTAGTTCTCCACACTCCAGAGCCTAGGAGTGAAAAATAGACTTTTTTTTTGTCACTGCAGGATACAGAAGCCTGACCTTGACCTGAATGTTGCCACTATCTTACAAGCATCTTCTCCTGTGGGCAATAATCTCCAAAAGCAAATTAATTTGAGGCATCAATCTCTCTCTCTCTTTCTCTCTCTCTCTCCCACCCTCTCTCTCTCTCTTCTCTCTCTCTCATTGAAGCAATAGAGCAATAATGACTCCCGATCTGAATGCCATAATAGGATTTTGGGGGACAACATTTTTTTTTTTTCACTTTAACCTACAAACACCATTAAGCAGACACCTGCTCTTAAGGTCTCAGAGAAATAGTAACCACAACACTTTTTCAGTCATAAAACAGTTTCCGGCAATGAGCAAAAAACGGAAAATATATGAAAAAAATAAATAGCTTTAACAGTCGAGTGAAGTTGGCTTACGTAGGGTTAAGAGCGGACAACATCAGGTTTGAAAGATACGTTCAAAGAAATAGATTCAAGACGTGCGCAGTTTATAATAAACGACAAAAAAAAAAAAAAAAAAAAAAGAACGTTTCCGGAGCTTTCAGGAGCGGTGAAGCGCCTATCACTTTCTTATGCAGTAAAAAAAAAAGTTTTTTTTCTTTTTTTTTGTCCTTTCTTGTTTTTACCTGTGCGGGCATCACTGTGGTTGGGGAGGAAGTCACCGAGTGGTCATTCTGCTTGAGAGACGCTGCAGGGACAGGCTCTCCTCTGACAGCGAACATCAAGGAGGGCTCCCTGCACTCCGCCGCTCGCATCGGCAGCCGCTTGAGCGAAGCGTGCACCGTCTCGTCCACGGAACTGATTGGACGCGGTCGCTTCTTCGCCTTCTGATGCGTCAGATCCATGATATCCGTTTCGTCCATTACTTGCACTACTAATGTAAACGTTCAGAAGATCGGCTTTTCTTTTTTCTTCCTTTTTTTCCCCCCGCTCTCTCTCTTTCTCTATTTTTCTCTCTCTCTCTCTCTCTTCTCGCAACTCACCTGCTAAAAATGTGCGGAGGGGAAAAAGGCGTGAAAAGCGGCAGACCGGGAGGGAGAGCGGCGGCGCCGTGCCTGTCACACGGAGCGGCTTCTTTGCAGTGGCTGGGAGAAGTCAAAGCCCCCGACAACATTAGCATTGTAGCGCCTGCGGCTCTTTTTGGGCTGTCGCTGTTTCGGTGGCAGGTATGCGCGTCGCATTTTTTTTAGAACAGAACTAACGCTGCCTGCCGGAGCGGGATCATGCGCTCACGGGGAGTCCGGGTCCACGGTCACATCTGGACCTAACGCAGCTGGCCTTTGCCCTATTTGGAGCGTTGTTCGTGCCCCCCCCTCCCCTCACGCCGCTGCCCCATTGTTCAGCAGCTGTTTTCGTGCTGTAGCAGCAGCAGCAGCAGCAGCAGGTCAAAGCTTCAGTCAAGATAACAATCCCTCAACGTGACAGAACCAATGGAGGATGTGCACAAAGATGTCCTGCAATGACCATCAGCCTCAATACTATAACGCTCCTGATTTTTTCCAGTAACTATATGTGGTGTAGATATGATTCATCTAGATGATTGGACTGCATGTTCTAGAGAAGAATTCACTTCTTTTTAATTATTATTTTTTTTTTTTAAAGGCAGGGGCGGTTACTGTTTAAATGCGGCCCTGGGCGCAATGGCGCCACCAAGAGGGTGCCATGGTGTCAATGGTCATCCTTAAGAAAAATGTACTTACAAATAAAGAATAAAGTATAAAAACACAACCCAATAGCGTACACTGAAATAAACTGGTCTGATTACTATATATATTTTATCAAAAAGTTGAATATAGATAACTAATATGGATAAATCTTCATCATTACAGTTATCATACCCTTCTTAGAATTGATCAGCAGAGTGTTGCCTGTTTGCAGTTGTATTTTGATGATTTATCTTTGGTGATGAGCTCGAAGTTTGTGAGGCTGGAAGGCCTCCTTGCCACGGACCTAAACTTTAGCTCCTACTAAAGATTCTCTATCAAAATAAACTCAAGCTATTCCACTCCAAAATCATAAAATTTCTTCCAGTCAGAAGAACTGGTTTGAAAATAAACTAGTCTGTCTTTCTGTGTGTTTTTTTAAAGTAAATAATAGCTCTTGGAAAACTATTCTTGTAAGGGACAGCCTAAGTGGGTGTTTTTTGTTTAAATCATAGACACTTCATGTGCTTCATTCAGCCAGTGATCAGTGTGTACATAACAGAACTTAAAGACATTTAGGCCTAACTGAGTTTCTGGTACATCTGAGCAGCTATTAGCCAGCAAAGTGCTGGCTCCAGGTGTTGCTACAGTAACTGCTGGAACCAAAAATAAACCCACATTTTCCATGCATATTTTAAACATTCCTATTTACCTAAAATTACTTCTTTGCTTTAGAAATTCTGACTTGGAAATGGTTGCAGATAACGACGTGTAGTTCTGTCTTTAAATATATGGTGTCTTGTATGAGTTTTCATGCCCCTGGAACCTTTTCAGAGTTTGTAAAAACATACAAACTTCAGAGTATATCAATGGGATTTTGTGTGACAGACCAACACAAACTATAATTTATGAAGGTGGAGTTGAAGAAAAAGTGATTGATAAGAATCTGAAAAGTGAGGCATGCATATGCTTTCAGACCCCTTGAATCAATACTGTACCTTTCGCTCCAGGTACTGCAATTCTATGAAGGTAAATGTTTTCACAGCTTTAAATATCTAGGGATTTAAATGTTTGCTCATTCAGTTTTCCAAAAAAGCTTGAGGTTCATCAGACCTAATGGAAATCTATCCATCTATACACATTTGTTTGTGTGGTTAAAAGTGTCTAATTAGATGCTTGCAATTGGCTGATCTGGATTGATCACTTATTTTTAAAGTTATATGAGTCAGTAACATTTTGGAACCAATCAACAAATAGCCAAAAATGTGAATTAAAATCATGATAGACTCATTTTGGCTCTAAACTGCATCCCAATTGTTTCAGGATTGTTATAGCGAACGTTAACTTCAGTGTTCATGATAGCAGCAACAGATTAGGGGATATCCTGGTGTGGTTGCATAATTTGCACTTATTTAAGCAGCTATCAAAGTATCTTTGTTTATCCAAACTTTTCACCCAGCAAGCCTAGTAATGTGGTTGTGTCATCAGTCACTTTTTGGCAAACACTCATATCCGTCGAGGCATCCTCTAAGTTTTTATGAAAACAATCTGTCTATCTGTCTGTCTGTCAGTCTGTCTGTCTGTCTGTGTAATACTGCCATCAGCTGGGCTGGAGTGCTTGCATTATTGTTAGTGGAATCAAAATACTAAGAGACGCAATGAAATGTGATTTAAGTATTATTACCTGTTATTTATAGTTCTTATAGTCCTCCTACAGAGCAGTCTAATAAGGATTGCTAATAAGGACCAGAGCAGTCTAATCAGGCTGGCTAACAGCTAAAATAAATGTATGTTACTGTTTATTACTGAATCTGGATAGTATTTGATTATCACAATGTAAAGTCAGACTGGTCAAGCCAGATAATTTTCAATTGTATTGAAATAGTTTTTTTGTCTTTTTTTTAAGTTCTTAATACAGTTGTTGTTGTTTTTTTGACTGCTTAGAATGAAATAACATGAGAAGACATTTGAACAATATTTTTGAGAGCAATAAAATCCCCATTGTGGCAGCATTTGTGTCTTCAACTCAAAAAAAATATCTTTACTCAATCAGTTAAAAGGAGTATAATTCGGGTCTTTTCACACATAAACTAAAGGTTTCAGAAATCTCAGATCGTTTCAAATAACCTCTGTTCATTATAGAATAATCCTGTTCAAGTTTGACCAGCATATGTTTTTTTTAGATTTTGAACATGAGATGATATTTTTTAAAATGAATTTTCCACAAACCCCACCCTGATCAGAGCCTAATGCTCTTGCATTGCTTTTCCCTGTGCCAAACACAAGGAGGAGCCAAATGTCTAGTGACCGGACTTGTAAATAGGAAATTAAAAGCTTGCAAGTGACAGAACTTTATTTTTATTCTTCCTTTTTTTGACAGCATTGCTGCCCTTCGATGGTGAGGCACCCTGAGCAGTGTGCCTTATTGCCCATACAAAACCCCATGTATGTTTTTTAGAGAAACGTTTGTGCACAAATACACATTTTATTGCACCGTTGACACTAGATTACACCCCTTAAAAAACAAAACAGTCATCTGCCATTAACCACAGACAAGACAAACCTAAAATCTTATAATTCTTTTTCTTTCTAACATTTCTCTGAAATGAAGGGCTACAGGAAGAATGCAGCAGTGTGAGAAGAAATCCTCCAATCAAACACCAGTATTGCAAAAACGATCCCAGTAATGATATCACACTGCATAAAACCAAACCACGGCACGTCCAACTGCAGTTAAAACAACTTTTCCAGCCTTCTCTTGGCTGTTTTTTCCACTCGTCTTTACAGAAAACGCAGGGAATCCGCAATTTTTAATAATATTCAGATTAAAATTAATTAGTTCAACCACTGGCCTTAAAACATCCACATCCCTCCCTCTCATTGGCAGTGTGGGTTTCACACCTAGCTACCCAATTAGCAATTAAGCTTGCCTTTGAGTGTAGGCTTCCAATGTGGTGTGTGATCCTCGTTTGATTTGCATGCCACTTGTGCACGCGCTGATAAGCGCAGGCAGCAGCCATACATAGTTTTAAAATTCAACTCCAGAATCCCTCGCAGAAGGCAAGGGGGCCTGCGGGGCAGAAAGAGAGAGAAATCACATGGCTGCTCTTCAAAAGGGGACCTGTGTAAGGCAGCCGGCAAAGTGCGTGGGATCACACTCAGAATGCAGGTAATTTGTTCCCTGACTAATTTGTGGAGATGGTGGAGTGTGTGCGCGCGGAAGTGAGTGTGTGCCTGTGGAGAGTAAGTTCTGAAAACAGCTCGGTGGAATTGGATTTCCTCAAAGCCTTGTCATCGCAAAGGTGGATTGAGTGTAAAATCTGTGAGGCATTATGGAAAATTGCAGGGGAGAAAGAGGAGGCAGTGAAAAAGAACTGGCGGTTGGGTGGGTGTCAGGTGGGGGTTGAGGAAACGAGTTCCTATATATCACCAAAACAGCTGAACATAGTGTAAAGCAACATGTAGCGGACGTTTTCAGGGCAAAATGCCTGCATAGCAATTGTCTCAGGTACAGACTAAACCCAAGAACAGTTCAAAGGTCCGAAAGGTTATCAGAATCCATAACTGGATCAAATATCAGCCATCAGCTGGTATGCACAGAGGTCAACAGCCATAGTAGCACTTTCCCCCCACTGTACTAATTTACACTCAGGAATGAGGCGACTGATGATTGTCTTGTTAATGAAAATCACATTTGCTGCACCATAAAATACGCAAACTCTAAACAGATATTTAGAGTTTGCAAAATAAGTATGCTCAAGAGCAGGGACTGCTGCAAATGTGATGACTCAAAGCAATCTAATGGGTGCTAAGAACATCTGACATTGTCTTCTGACATTGTGACAATCGTAACCCATGTCCTTGGTACGACTGTGTGTATTGGCCGTTAAAGCGCTGATTGCAGCTGCAGTCCAGAACTTGCAGATATCCCCCTAACTCACGAAGAGTTTTTCCTTCCACTCAACTTTCCATTATTGTGTTTGAATACAGCACTGAGTGAAAGGCCAGCTTCTTTATTGATGACCTTTGTGGCTTACCTTCTTTATTGACTGTTCAAATGACTGCTGGACAACTGCTCTAAGGGTCATAATGTACCATTTCTAAATTAAAAATCTTGTTTTTTTTTATGGCTGATTGGATATTCTAATTTTCTGAGAAACTCTTTTATGGGGTTTTCACTACCTGCGAGGCACAATCATCTAAATTGATAGATTTAAACTCCTATAAATTAAAATGCTTGAAATATATCACTGTTTGCATAATGAATCGACATAACTTTTTGAATTGAATTAGATGAATTGATAAACGCGTCCCTGGGATTTTCGTGTATCAAGATCCACCTTTTATATTCAGATGAAACTAGTAACAAACATGGCAGCTGTTCAGTGACTGCAGAACGATACTGCATATCCAGAGTCCTCAAACAGCTTTTCAGAAGCTGCATGAGTAGCAAATGAACTTTTCAGTTGTTTGTCCAACAATGCGGTTCGTCTCTCTTTTTGACATATCGCCCAAAACATAATTAGCATTTCAGAACAGAGCATTAACATTCAGTTTGAGGCACGGCAGACCAGTATTTACATAATCTGGATGGGCTGTCTCTGCTCTGTTGCCTGTAGCTATCTGCTTAAAATGTCCACGCACACACTCGCAGCTTACACACTTTGGGCTCACTTTTTCGTCAGAGCCTGTTGAAAATAACAGGTAGCATAGAGCCATATCCACATGGCCTGGGGAGATTTTGAGGCTTGGTTTACTGGTCACTTTGGACAAGTGACAGCAGGGCAGTGATAGCACATATATATACACAAGAGGTTTCCTCTGTGATGGCATTTCAAATCAAGTTCTTGGGGGTGTTAAATGTTTGTGTCGCAATGTTTTGCTCCTAAATTATATGTTGCATGCGGCCGGTGTGAAAATAGACGTATACTAAAAGTATCAATAGATTTCTGCAAGAAAATATTGCGGACCACAAATGCTCACATGCTCTTTGACATCAAAGCACTTATTGTAAAAATTAGAACTGCGATCGTGAAATAATCAAATTTAACTGCAGCAAAGTTGTATATCTGCACATCTGAATGACTCGTGTGACTGCCCTGAAAGTGATTCAAAAAAAAGGATTTACTCTACTTGGGTTTTCTTACAGCTACTTTTTTACTTCACAATCTTTATTGGTGCATCTACAGCTGTGCCACAGGATGACATCACAGACAAGGAAGTCCAATCAGTGCTGCAGGCTGTTGCAGACTGTGGCGCAGACCAAACTGACCCGGGGCGCAGGAGTGACAGAGATACAATGCCGGCCAGAGGGTTACATACATTCATCATAAGCATAAACATTCACATCAGCTTATGGCATTAAACAATTCATTTGGATCTGTATTTTTTTATGTTTACTAAGGTTAAAAAGATACAACCCTAATGATTTTGAAAGATAGTAACTTTATAAACAGGTTTGAATGTATCTTGGATTTTCTACACTCCATGGAGACATCCTAATTATAAGATAAAATATATGGACACAAACCCAATAATAGTAGGATAAATGTCCATTAGCAATCTGATCCTTGATTATGAGAATTTATAGCCACCAACAAGCCTCTGGCATAATTCTGGCTAGATAGTGGAAACCCCCCTACTCATCAGAACTAGTAGAGCTCCTTTAACTTGGCATGTTTCCTGTTTTGGACCCGGTTTTTAAGCATATTTCACCAATTTCTAAAAGGGGTAAGGTTGGGTAAATTCTTGCAGCATAAACTTGGCCAGCTTTATCCATTCCAAAACCAGTTTTGACGTGTGTTGGGGATAATCTTCTTGCAGGAACACCTAGTTGTGTTCAAGTTTGAACGAGCTATTGCCGTTGTTGGAAAAGTTGGAGGTTACCCTGCTTTCATTAATCCCTTCACTTATGGAGATTGGTAGTATAGCTGTCACCGATACAGACCCCTCAGCATGATGCTGCCACCACAATTGGTAGAGTTCTTAAGTTTGAAAGCCTCACCCTGATGCCTCCATGCATTTCTTATTCCAAATAGCTCAATATTCAGATTTTAAATCATTCTAAACGAAGATGTAAGGTAAGTGGACTGAACTTATGTAGCGTTTTTCCAGTCATACTGACCACTCAAAGCACTTTACACTATAGCCACATTAACCCAATCACACACACATTCATACACTGATACGCAAATCGGTAGGCAACTTGGGGTTAAGTGCCTTTCCTGGGGGCACATCGACATGTGACAGGAAGAAGCTTGAATTGAACCCATAACCCTTCCAATTGCAAGATGACTACTCAAGTACAGTCGCCGCAGTTCACTCAAAGTCTACACTTGGATTTTGTGACGGGATGTCTTCTTTGTAAAAGCATCAAAATTGGTAAATTCCTGTGGCGTAGTTTGGAAATGATCCTGGCGGCCGAGGGATCAGCTGATCATGCAGATTGTTACAACCTCCACCAACTTAAATTTAGTTTAGTAACATGGACGTTCCTTGACTGAGAAGATGATGAAAAACTTCACAGTAAATACATAGATTATTAATGGCTAATAAAACGTTTTTTCTGAATAAGTTGTTTTAAATGAGCTAAAATCAGCTAAACTATGGCTTTACTTGTCTAGCCTTTGACCTTCCACCACTGTAAGGATTAGTTTTACAGGTAAGAGAATATAATTTTCACTAAATTCACCTAAAAAATCTGAGCTACTCCTTTTAACATTCTGGAATAATATCCCCCCAAACCCCTGACCTCCACTCTGTTGAAAAGGTTTGTTCTAGTCCTAAAAGCCAGTTCTCTGTCAGGAAACTAAACAACATAAATGGCCTCTATGAACTCTAAAAAGAAGATGGGTTAAATATCTGCCCATAGTTAATTCCAAAAACTTTGTGAATGTCTATGGAAGTCATGATTGCAATACAACTTTCGCAAACTTTAAAAAAGCACTGTATGGGTATGAAATGGATACCCACGATGTATACATGTGAACATTTGACTAAACTTAAAAATGAGTGCGATAATGGGCAATAAGTGTGTCTGGTGGCATATGGTATGTGAGGTAGGATTCTGTAGTGTAATTTCATTTGGATTTAAATTACATTGAAATCGTCATGATTTCTGCTCTGCTGTCAAAATTTTGTTCATGACATATAATCTTTTTAAGAGCAAGCCTTATAGTTAAGTGTTCGCTTATTGAACATGTATATGTATTTCCAACAGCATTTTAAAGCAAAGCGCAAAGTGTATATTGTGCCACTCAATCATATTTGCTGAAAACCTTGGAGCTGATTACGCACGTCAAAAAAAGCCAACCCGGAAAAATAAAATCAGAAACAACTCTCATATTTGCCCCTTTTCCACATGAATACATATCTCTTAACACAGCTATCGCTTTTATATTAAAAGACGATTCGCAAATTCCGCATTGACGTTGGTATCCAGTCATACAGAATAAGAAATACGCCTGCGGCGAAATTACTCCACAATGGCGTCTTTCATTCCACGATCTGGGGCAGTCAGGAAATGGAAATGTTTCACGGCGGGAGAAAAACAAACTAAGTTCAAACGTCGTTTTGTAAAGGACAAAAAACTGCGTTTAACTTAGTTGGGAGCAACTTGTATACAAGCAGCAGTGACAAGAAGGACGGAGGGGATGTTTTCCGGGGCTGAGACGCGCCAGGAGCGAATCCACGCGCCGGATTAGAAACGGGACGTTTTCGCGCGACGAGATCCCACCGACAACCGTTTGTTGCTTTAGTTGTTGCTGTCATGCGAATAAACCCGTCACCCTCCAACCACGGAACAATAGCCAGGAAGTGGTTAAATATTTCTTAAGCACTAGTGCGGCTCGAATCGCTTGGCACATGCGTAAAAGCTGCTGCGCCTCGATGTCCCAGTCCACCCAGCCTCGGAAATAACAGCAAACAGAAATAAATCTTCGCTTACCTGAAACATGAAGTGGTTTTTGTGAACCTTTTATCCCCCTTCTCCGATTTGGCCTGAGATCTGCCTCTCCTCCTACACCAGCGAGAAATGCAATAGCTTGACTAAGGTAGACAGAACAAAATACAGAGAATACTTGCTCCAGGCTCCCGAAACCCCTCAAGGCAAAGATCAGGATACAATTAGCTCATGTCTCTGCCCCAGTCTAAGCCAACATGCAGAATAAAACTGCGAACAAATGGAGAAGATCACGGCAACGGTGCCTCAGTCTTTCTTGAGTTTATGTTCTTATAAATCATATAAATACATATTTTTTTCCCTGTATTTACAACACCCTCACCCCCCCTGCCTCCAACTTCCCTATTGCCTCCTCCCTGCAGAGAAGCTGATTTTAATCGTTATGATTAGTTTTGATGTAACGCTCCCTTGGGCGATTTCTACAAATGGATGGAGTGTTTCTTTGCCAGAAAGGAAAAGCAGGAGATGACGATAATTATATAGATTGTTGGTGGAGTACTTTGATTCCCACCCCTTCCCCCCACTTCTTCTCTCAAACATCAAACCTATCTACTTTGCTCCTTTCCCCCCCACTCTGTGCCATATAGCAGCATCAGACAACTTGTTGATTAGTCCAGCATCAGCATATTAAATTAATGGAATGTGGTTAATGGAAATCTTACTCCCCCATAAGCCTCTCCTGAGCAATCTTTTCAGCCGCTTTCCTCCTTCTGGACAGCCTCCAGATGACGTAGTTGTATAAATAAGTACTTGCAGCTTGCCTTGCCTCAATCAAGTCTGAATCAGTGCCTGGGGGTGATGTGCGAGCTCATTTCAAATGTTCAACCATGCATGATTTCAGGAAGATTGAGGCACTTCTGAGGCTTTTTTAGAATTACTCCGGGGATGGACACATTAAAGGAATCGCATGTTTAAAACCGTCCTTAAGTCAACAGGGATAATTATTCTGTCTGACCTGCTGAGAGTGCTATGTTTTGTGCACATCTGGTCAAAGGATGGACTGTTTTTACATTCTAGTTGTTCCAATGCCATGCACTGTGGATCAAAGCTAAAACTCCTCTTACGCCCCCTACTGTTCAGAGCATCAACCTTTGTTTCCTCTCCTTTTGAGACCCACAATATCACGTACATACACTATGTCTTGCAAAAGTTTCCATACACCGTAAACTTGTTTTTGTTTCTGCCACATTACAAAAAAAAAAAAAAATAATCTTCTTTGCCTTTTGATGGCATGTTATGCAATAGACCGACACAACGTAGGGTGTAACCTTGGATCTAAACATAATCTCATACATGGGCTTTCAAAATTAATCACAAAAAAAAAAAGAACTGAAACGTATGATATGTGCCTCTTTTCGGCTGCCGCAATTAAATAAAATCCTGTGTAACCAATGTGCTAAAATTTGACCTTTATGACACAGTGACAAGGAGAAAAGCCATTGTAGAATGAAAGCCAGACTAAGTCCCGTTTAAAGTTTGACACCGGCCATGTAGCGGTCACAGCAAACATGTGGAAGAAGGTGTTTTCTTATCTACGTACAAAAAAAACTGTGTGGTGGAAAACTAAACCCTGAACACACCGTCCTCACCATCAATCATGTTGGAGGAAAGTATCGTGCTGTGGGGATGTTCATCATAAGAGGCAGGAAAACTGGTCAGAGTTGATGGGAAGATGGATGGAGCTAAATATTTAACGTACAGTCGGAGCCAAAAATCAATTGGTGGGGATGGAAGTATTTTCATGTATTACAATAGCCTGATGATAGTCCTGACGTAACTCTTAAAAATGTTTGGCATGACTGGAACATTTATGTTCTCAGACTTTCTTCATCTATTGCTATTTTGCAGCAACAATGTACAAAAAAAAAGGTAAAAACATAAAATTATTTTAGTTCCTTATTGTGCAAAGCTGATACTGACACGCCCCATACTGACTTGTGGCCACAATCACAGCAAATGGAGGTTGAGTCTGTAGAGCTATATACAAATGCAGACACCAATTCAATTTTTTTTCTTTATGAAATAAATTTTTATTCCATGGTTGAATTACACTCTACTTACTGTTGATCTATCCCATGGAATGCATTAAAGTTCAGGTCAATGCGTATGCAAGGCTCTGTGAACATCCCTGAAACATTAGTCTGAAATATGGAGGAAGAATCCCATGAAAAAGATTTAAAAACATCCTAGCGAGACAAATATGTATAGACACATTTTACATTTGACTGTTCATCCAAGTAGAGAACTGAAAGTGTTGATTGTGAAGTTCAAAAAGCGGGAAAGATTGCTTTAAATACATCAGATTGGTAGATCAAAGCCAAAAAAAAAAAGAAAAATATTTTGTGCAGATCAATTAAATTATCTGATCCAGACATCCTAACTTTTATCACTTTAAACAAGCAGACTACACAGCAAAATAAACAAAAGACACAAGTGTCACTGGGCTGTACTTGCAGCCCAATGGCACATTATTTCACCATTAGCATGATTAAATGTGCTTAACTAAAACCACCTGTGGCTTTAAAATCCCAGACGCTATCCATTTTAGATCCAAACGGAACCCAAACCTAATAAAACTCTTATATTCATCAGATGTTCCTGAACTAACGAATGAAGAAGGTAGTCAATGCAGATTGCTGCTATTGTTACAAAAGTCGCTGTGAAAGCAGTGTTTAACTTCAATTAGAGCTAACTCATAACAACTACAATATGCAAGCGGCGGACGGTGGAATGTTTTCTCTTTTCTTTGGTGGTCACATTATCCAGATTAGTTGCAGATGTACGTTTTGCTGAAACAGACATCGCCTGACCTGAATGACATCATCTGGTTATAAATACTTACGCTT
Organism: Fundulus heteroclitus; assembly: GCF_011125445.2. Lineage (NCBI taxonomy): Eukaryota > Metazoa > Chordata > Actinopteri > Cyprinodontiformes > Fundulidae > Fundulus > Fundulus heteroclitus. The sequence continues at coordinate 17,654,802 of NC_046366.1, forward strand.
GGAGAGGGAAAAGACGAAGCCTGGAAAACTCACTCTGCCTGCTGAAATTTTGAGAAACCGCCTCCAGCAATGTCTCAGAGAAGAAGCAGTGAATCAAATCTGGGCTGATAACTCCTTATGTTACAGTTTATGGTGGCACTCAGGTTTGTAGAGGAGGTAATACTTTCTACTTTGAATGAGGAAAAAGAATGAGATATTAAACTCACAGGAGCAAAACACAACTTTTCCCGGTCAAAATCTGAAATACTCTAGATCCAAACCTGGCTTGGGTCATCTTAAGATCAACTTGATTTATCTTATTCTAACTCTTATACTCTTGTAGCTAAACTATTGTGCAACAAGTTTGTTAAGACAGTTTTTTATTTCTGCAAAGTGGTCTCTTTATCGATAATTGTCTGGGATTATTCAAAGTCTTTGTGTTTCTCTTTGATCTTTGGACAGATCTTTCCTAATTTTTCTGTGCATTTCTTGTGCTTGCCATTGACTGTCATGCAGTGCATGCTTGAATGAGTAACAATTGTAAATCTACAGCTGATGAGTGATATTTGAAAGTAATGTCTTTAAGAAACATTTTCAGCAAACAGCTGACAGAGTATGGACACATCATCATTCACTTACTCCACCCTTTTTAAACCACTAACAGCTTTTGGGAATAACCATGACCTTGCTAAAGTGTAACTTTTACGCAAACTATTATCTAAATTTCTTTAGATTCTGTTCATGAAAGGGGAATAAATTGCATATTTATGTCAGGCTAGTACAATTAATCTAGATGGTAAATGTAAAAACTGCTTAATTATTAAATTGTTCATTTGGGGGGTCTGCAGCGGTTCCTCCCTTGTGTTTAGGGGCTCTGCTTAGGCCTAAATCAATGTAAGTGGCTCAAAAAAACAAGAAAATTGCAGTGAAAAAAAGCAAAAATGCTTCCAATATCCAAAAAAGGAAAAAAAAGAAAAATACATTAAAAAGGCTTTCACAAAGTCTGAAGAAATTCTGCTCACTGTACTTCACATTTTCCTTGTTTTCAGGGTGATTTAACACCAATGTGTATGTGGTCTCCAGTTTAAGCTGGATTTATTCTTCATAAAAACAAATGCTTTATTCCAAACATGTTTTTTTCCCCTTAATGCTATTTTGTTTAGTATCTAAATGGCTAAACTGTGTCTACAGTGTAGCTTGGAACCATTTCTGTTTGAGAGTCAGTGTAAGGTAAAGATGGTGGTTTGGCCTCAGACCCTGTTAGTAACTGCTGCTCTACACTCGCCACACCCCTCTGATGGCCTGTGGTTGTGTAAGGGAGTGGGATGGATAAAGGGAAAGTGCTGAAGCTGTTCCAGATCCTGACTCACTCTGCCCTGCAGGCTTGCACAGTTATAGGCCAGAATTGTTTGTCAAATATTATCGTTGGCACAATTTTTTTTTTGCTTTTGAGAGTGTATTTCAGCTCTTGCTATGTAGTCGGTATCATAGTCTTGGAGGATTTACCAGTAATGGTGGTGGGGGTATGAGAGCTCGGATTTTTTTTTTTATTGAATTAGGTGAGGCGATGACATGAAATGAGGCTTGATGGTCTTTTCTAAAAGCATCCATTGTGGAATCTCTGATTTAAAGTTCCTTACATCAGTATTTACACCTCTGGTCACATTTTGTCTCACTACGTCCACAAACTTCTGTACAATTTGTGTGAGGGACTTCATCAAATTTGTGCACGATTATAAAGTAGAGGGAAACGGATAAAGCTTTTCAAAAATTTTTGCAGTAAAAATCTGAAAAGTCTTGTATTTACAGAATATTCAACAACTTTCAGCCCATTCTTTGTAGAAGATAGATATTACTCCTGGATCCTGCGCCTAGGAGGATGGGCCTCCATGGCCTTAAAAACAGCAGTGCACCAACTGCAGGTTGCTCAAGTGCGAGCCGCCAGAATTAACATAAACTCCTGGATAGGTGTCCAAACATTTTCAGAAAGAACTGAGTGAAGGTCTGGTTGCCGCCGATTTAATCCTACTTGCTATTGCGATAACTCGGATAACTGAGAATTTGCACAGGCATCCTGGATAAGGGTTTCTTTGGTCTTTTTGTTTCTCTGCTCTGTCTTCTCAACCCTCCAGTCAGTCGTGACAGACCTCCCTTCACACTGAGCCTGGTTCTGCTGGAGGTTTCTTTCTGTTAAAGGGGAGATTTCCTCCCCACTGTCGCTAGGTGCATGCCCAGTAAAATCAACGACACAAAGCAGGTTGACTATCCACTGTGGCTGCGTGATCTTTCAGGAGGAGTAAATGCTGCAAGTTAATGTTGGGACGCAATCTACTGGGTTTCCTTCGATAGGAAACTTTTCAACCAATCTGTCTGCATGATTTGATGGAATTGACTTTGTAAAGTGCCCTGAGATGACATGTGTTGTGAAGTGGCACCATATAAATAAAATAGAATTGAATTGAACAGAACGAGTTTTTGCTGCAGTTACAGATGTGACCCAGGGCACGTCTCTACCGGCTTTCCACACCTAGAGTCTGAAACTCCTTTGCAAATTAGCTCAAGCTCAGTCGGATTGGATAGAAGGAGTCGTTAAAGAACAAAGTAACATTCCATTGTAGCTCCAGCTTAATGCTTGCGATTGTTTTCCTGCTGCTTCTCCCCAATCTTTTGTGGCATCTAACAGATTTTCCTCCAGGATTTCCCTGTAAGTAGCTCCATCAATTTTCCCATTTACTCTTCCCAGCTGCGCGGTCCTTGCTGAACAAAAGCATCCCCATAGCATCTAGCTGCCACCACCATGTTTCATAGTGGTGATCGTGTGCCCGACATGATGTGGAAAGTTCATTTTCTGCCACACAAAGCAGTTTGCATGAAGGCCAAGCAGTTCAGTTTGTGCCTAATCTCACCAGAGCATCTTTCACATGTTTGCTGTGTCCTCTACGTGGCTTGTGGCAAACATTAAAAGACACTTCTTATGATTTTCTGTTAACAATGGAATTGTTTGTCCCTCTTCCCTTTAGGGTAGAAGTAATAGTTTTCCTGTGTACAGATTCTCCCACCTGAGCTGTTGATATCTGCTCTTATCATGGGCCTTGTGGCAGCTCAACGGCCTCCTTGCATTGCATGTCATTTAAAGGGACCCGGTCACACACTATGACCTTACAAATTTCCACCCCAGTGGCACACTCTGGTTAAATACAATCGCTTTCTAATTAAATCATCATGGCCTGTTGGCTTCTTATATTTTATTTCTGTGTTTTACACTCTGTTTCTTCACTATTTATAAGTAAATGAGGTGCATTTGTGCATATTTACCATGAAAAGACCACGGGATGGGAGGTATGACATTTCGTAAACAAGAAGCAATGGAGATGAGCGAGTCAGTAACCTTAGCCCTGTAGACCAGGTTGGTCCTGGACCACGGCGAGCCTTCACTTCACTGCGAGGTCTACCGGCTCTCACAGTGGCTCTTTCAGTTATCACCATCTTGCTTTTTGATAGTTCTGCGGTACAGCTGTTGGTACTGCTGGCATAGCGATGGAGCCTGGTGCAAAGTTCTTTTCAGGCTCAAAAAGTACAAGTAAATACTATCAGGACGAATGCTTGGTGTATATTTTTTATTTGAAGGTGCTATATTTTTTTAGTTTTTTTTATGGTCAGAAAACATGACTAGGCCCCTTTAAGGTAGTTGCAAGTGTCCCGGTACGTTTGCCATTCTCTCAGTCTCTTTCCATTTTCGAATGACCGATCAAACTATGCTCTGTGAGATGCTCCAAACCTGAGATGTTTCATTGCCTAACTTTGCTTAAACTTTATCCCTGACCTGTCTGGTGAGTTCCTTTGTCCTTTTTGTTGCTTTTTAAAACTAATTCGGTGACTTCTGAGGGTAGCTGGTTGTACAGAAACAGGCAATTATTACAAATGTAAGTAACTTTAATATTTGTCCTTAGATCATTTTGAAAACCGTGCATCATTTTCCCGTCTGCCTCATAATTGTGCAATACTTTGTATTGGTCTGTCACATTAGATCCAAATAAAACACGTCGAAACCTGTTGCTGCAAGGCAACAATATGAGAAAAAAAAAATTCAAGGAGGATTAATACTTATGCAAGGTACTGGTTCTTTCAGGCTGTTCTTATACTGCACATAGAGTCTCTGCTGTTGGAATTGCTTCACCGCACTATTTGGCCAAAATTTAAGATTTAACCTTGACATGAACGAATAGTTCTTTAAAAAGTCAGATTACCTGTTCTATGACTAGTCTGGCCCATTTGCTGGGTCAGTTTCAGCCCCAAATGGAACCATCCCACCCACAGTGGACAGAGGAGTCAGTGACACTTCTATGAGGGGAGCAGAGACAAGAGAAGGTGAGTGGGTGGGGTGGGGTGAGGGGGGGGGGGGTTGATTGGGTAATGCTGGGAGGCTCTAATAAAATGTAATCCTATTATATGGCTCCCACTAGAGGGCAACAATAATAAAGGTTTCCCTAATAACATGAGCAGACCAAACCCAAATGGAAAACAGCTCCTCAGGTCAAGTCCCACACTTGTACATATATCCTCTCATTAACCCAATTGCTTTTGGGCCACATTACACCGACAGGCCTTTGAGATTTAGCCGCTATGGCGAGGCAAGAGTTAAGTCAAACAAATGTGTTTCATCAAACTGCAGTTTGGGCTGCTCTGCATAAAGGAATTGAAGGGGGGGGGGGGAGGACGGGGAGGAGTGAGGGAATGTGTGCGGGTGGGAAGTTGTGAAGCAGAGCCTCGAGGAAACCAATCAGAACTTCTCCACCCTCCCTCTGCGAGTCAAAACCGCCGGGGTCTCAGGTGGATGTTGCGCGAGCTAATACCTCCCAAACTTGATTGTTTGTGCTGGAGTAATCAGAGTTTTGCAAATTAGAGTTTTGGAAATGATAGTCCAATCATTGGTGAGGGTAATCACAATATGGTACACCACAAACTGCAAATAACATGATAGGACGTGATAACTTGGTAACCCCCCCCCCCCCCCACACCCACACACACACACACACACACACACACACTGACCAAAAATGGTTATGGATTTTAATTCTAGATTTTTTCTGTGATGGAGGTGAAATCAAGCATGTTTTTGTCTGTGGGGTCATGAGAGCCGCTCATTCACAAGACGACTCGATTTGTGGATTTTCTTCCACCTTTTCGCTGGAAATGGATAAAATTACAAACTCATATTTTTCCGCAACACCATAACACAATGAACGACTTACTCCTCTTCCGAGCTTCCCCACATAGAGGCAGAATAATATTTATCATAACTGACAAAGTGAAAATATCAATCATTTTCTCAAGACAGCTCAAGTTATTAAGTGAGCCAGTGTAATAGTATTACAAAACCCAGAATAACAAAGTTATTTATCTCCTGCTCTCTTTGCATGAGTGTGCGTACGTGTATGTGGAGTTGTGTGTGTGTGTGTGTGTGTTTATGTGTCTGACAGCATCAGACGGAGAGAGTGTCGCATGCCTTCCTGTTCCTGTACCACCCTCCAACCCCTGAGCCGCAGACTCAAGGCAGTTTCAAGAATCAAACAATTTCACGCAGCTACTGGAGGAGGAAATGAACTGAGCCCAGAGCAATAATAAAATTATACAAATGTTATTACAGACTCGCCTGCTACTGTCCTACTTTAATTCAAATTTGGGCACTCCAGGCAGCGCTGGTGGCGGAGACCTTCCTGAATAAATCAACATTAGCTTACGTCTAAATTATTAAGGAAGTGGGAGACTTTCTTGTTTATAGTATGAATTATTAAACAAGTGTTTAACGCTGTTTTTCTCCACGAATCCCCAAATATTAATTGCTAATGATCTTTAAGGTGTGTGTTTTATCTTTTTTTTTTTTCTTCTTTTTTTTTTTTTGTGCCTTCTGTTGTGAGCTGAAAATAAGGAGTTTCCAATCCCTCTGACTCTGCCTGCTCCAAAGGAGATGAGCAAAAGTTACGCTTCCATGGCATCGGTTTAACAAGCAAGTCAATCCGTAGTTATAACATCACATACAGTGTCCTGCAGAAGTATTCATCCCGAATGTTTTTACATCACAACCATAAACTTCAAGGTATTTTACTGAGATTTTATGCGGAAGACCAACACAAGAAAGTGCAACGTTCTGTGTGAAATAAAGAAGGATGCATGACTTTTTCATAAAAATAAATATGTGAAAAGTATCCATCCTCTCTATTCTGTTGCCCCTGAATAAATTCCGGCAGCATCTATAGCCTTTGGACGTCACATAATTAGCAGAACAGTTCACAGTTTAAACACAGCTGTTCAGCGAAGGCCTCCAAGGGGTTCTCTTTTAACACTAGGGAAGCATCATCAAGACTAAAGAACACACCAGAGCGGTCGGGGATGAAGTTGTGGAGAAGTATTAAGGAGGGTTACGTCATAAAACAATATCCCAGGCTTTGGACATCCCACTGTGTATTCTTCAATAAATAAAGATGGACAAATGCTTGTCATTCAACATAAATTCACAGGCTGGATAAAGAGAGCATTAGTCTGAAAAGGCACCAAGTGACATTTGGCAAATATGGAGGAGCTGCAGAGTCCCATTGCTGAAGGGGGGAAATCAGTTTCCACAACAACTAAAAATCCTTTTCTCTTCGAATCTGGAATTTCTGTAAAACTGACAAGTAAAACTGACAACTTCCATAAAATGCCCTGTTTGCAGTTTGCCTCAAGCCACGTAGGGGACCCAGCTCATATGTGAAAGACAGTGCGCTGGTCAAACAACGTCCAAAACAGAACTTTTTATGTGCTGGGTTAATAACACTGCACGTCCCCTGAACACATCATCTTCATTTTTTTTTATTACCTGCAAAACCAAACCAAAATTATTCTAACCATGTATGCATTTCTTTCTACTTCAAAGGTATACACAATTATATGTTGCAATGGCAGATAATATACATAAAATACAACAGAGCCTGCAGTTGTATGCGATAAAATGTGGAAAAGTACAAAGTGAATGAATCCTTTTGCAAGACACTGTTGCTTCTGTTGGTGTTTGGTATCCGTTTTCTGTTCAACACTTTACAGATAAACCATTTAGGTAGGAATTAACGCAGCTGAAAACAATTATTTTTTTTGTCACATTGCATTAGATTTTTCCTAATTTCACTGTCAGCAAAAACGTCTCGGACGTTTGTAAGCACACTCCCACATTTGTCTGACACAAAACATTTTTACGCTCTATCAGCAAAATCCTGACAGGCAGCTTGTAATGCAGGTAAAGGATGATGCTGCAGCATCATTTTCAATATTATTATAATTCGACATTATAATTTGAAGAACAGAAACATACTGAGAGCACAGTTTTGTTCAGACACATTGATAAAAAAAAAAAAAAAAAAAAAAAAAACTTTCTACTTTTGAAATAACTTTTATAAAATTGTACAAGTGCCAGGAACAAGAAAGCTGACAAAAAAGTGCTTCATGATTATCTTGCTCATTCTCCCATTTGACTGCTGGGTCCTGTGTTGAAATGCAGCTCGTAATCCTCCTGTGTAGCTGTGAATTAATGTTCTGGACAAATATGAAACAAAATACGGTTCAGACCAATGAATAAAACCGACATTTGTCTAGCCAGCTCTGAAGTGCAACCTGCTCATTCAAGGCTCATGGCTGCCCTCATCTGGACTGAATTAAATCACAGCACTGCAGGCATTGCACCCACTTGGCCAGTAGGTGGGGCTGTAGTACCGCACACACGGACCGGACCGAAGCAGCGAGGAAGGAACTGATTCATGAGGGAATAAAAAAACAATTGTGATTTAACGTCAAAATTATACTGCTATTCTCGGATGGCGAATGTAATATAGTTGCGCCATGTAGACAGCTTGCAGCAGGGTCCTCCAAGAGAGAGAGAGAGAGAAATATAGGAGCTCCTCCACTTTTAGCAAAGGAAATGAAGTGTAGACATATAAAAGATCACCTCCATTTCCCATCACAGGGTAGTATCATTTCCTTGGCCCTCTTTTGATGGAATGAGATAAAATGAAACTATTCTCAGCAGGGCAACTCCGAGGAGCACACAAAGTGGACATTTATCTGACAATAGGGAAGGATAATCAAGGGATGAAAGGTCCAATCCATCACTGGGCTGAAAAACCTTTTTTCCTTCTTTTTTTTTTCTGTGTGCCTAGCACTGTCTTCAAGGGATATACACACACACACACATATATATATATATATATATATATATATATATATATATATATATATATATATATATATATATATATATATATATATATATATATATATATATATATATATAATGCAACTCAATTCACTAAGGGAAGCACATTTTATAGATAAACACAGACTGATAACACAGACTGATGTTTTATAGCCCTGTTAATTATGTTTTTTTCACCTCCAGCCAATTAAAACACCGCATTTAAAATTAGACTATAGCTTCAGTCCAATAAAAAAGCCAAATTTGTCATGCAGAAAAGGGGGCTTAATGTAAAGCGGGTATAACACTGGGTAAAGTTTTTTGAATGCATATATATATATATATATATATATAAATATATATATATATATATATATATATATATATATATATATATATATATATATATATATATATATATATATATATAAGGCATTTGTGTTTGGTTAAAAATGTATTTGTAACAATGCTGCTTGGACTAATAATAATAATAACAATAATAATAATAATAACCATTCATCTTCCTGCCTCTCGCTCATTGACCACTGGATATAGGCACCTCCTGCTCTGTTAACCTGTTCGGAAAAGCGGGTGTAGAAATTGAGTGGATGGATTTATTTTCCTTTAATTTGTACCATATTTATTTGGAAATTGCATTTGTGAGTTGAGGCACAGAGCTGAATATGTGGGCAGCACCCATGAAAACACCAAATAGCTTTTGGTGGAGGTAGTGTGATGGTGTGATGCTGCTTTTCCTCACAAGAAAGACTTTGGCTTCTCATCATTGGATGCTTTCCCAATGCAGAGAGCTGTTTAGGTGAGAGTTTTGCTACCAGTGGCAATCTTATATCTTCACTCTTCAGGGCCAAACTCTGTTCTCCAAGATGTCAGTGCTTCTCCCAGCACTGGGATTTAATAACTCCAGAATTTGCAAGTGGAGAGGATGGAATGGTCTGACGGAAGTCCTGACCTCAACCCATCGAAGCCTTGTAAAATCACCTTGGACATGTTCTTTGTGCCATAGGGACCAGCACCACCACACTGGCTGACTTGCCAAAAAGCTGGTAGGAGAATGGGACGCTGCTCTAAGCAGTGTGGGACCAGCATGAGGAGGAAGTGCCAGGCTGCTGTGGCTGCATATAGTTCTCCCACACAGCACTGGGGCTCCCATTTGTTAAAGAAATAAATTACAGTATGTATTTTCTTTGATCATATAATTAATTAATTACACCGAACAATAGTCTTTAACAAATTGAGCTATTTGGCATTGGCAGCTTAGTCATCTCTAAAGCTCAAGCGATGAAGGCACTATCCTTACAAATGTGCCACAATTTAAAGGAAAACTTAATACGCTTTATAACAATTTCAGATGTATTGCCAGAAAGCATTGTTAGAACAAAGATACTGTTCAACACAAACAAAAAAATAATACTACTGCCAAGTATCTCACATATTGTCACATAATTTCCTATAAATGTGCAAATGCTTTGTGAAAGAAAATAGAAGGAAAAAAAAAACTCCTTAAAAACTTGAGAACTTTTCAGATTTCTTTTTTATATTATAACAGCATCTTAGCCATTGTAAGTAAAACCAGTGAAAAATTACAATCAGCCAAACACACCTTTTATAATTTATACATCAACGTGTGATATTGGACATCCAGTGGTAAATTTCCATGTGGATGATATGGCTCCCCAACCCAGAGTGGTAATTCATTATGAAGCAGTAAAAACAATAAAAACAATGTTTTCTGCTAGTTACTCTGATTGTCAGTTTTCTATTTTCTATCAAAACAGTGAGTTTTTTTTAAAGGAGTCTGAACCTCATTTAGTCATGCAAAATAATGGGCCTGGTCCATCTTATATTGCAAACTTTGATGATTAATAGAGATTTTTTTTTAAACATAGTTTAAGATTTAGGTAAAACATAAATGTATATATAAAATACATAAGTTAGAATCTAGTGCTCATTGTCTTTATAAAGAACAACGTGTACACCAAACAGATTAAGCAGCTGTTTTTTTTTTTTTATTCTTGCAGTATGGAGTTTCTTTTTTATGTTTACATCTAGGGTGGGGTGGCTAGAAGAGGGAACCTCTGCTGCATGCAGAGTAATAAAATGGCTACAAACAATATAACTTATCTACAAAGAAAATATCAGCAATTGCGTCGAAAAGGAAATAAGAAATGGCAGTACCGCGGCAGAAAGTGACGGTAAAGTGGAGATGAACTTGCAGAAAGCATAACAAGTTGTTTCCCTGATTAATGCACTGAAAATGGAGAGCTGTGTAATACAGCTCTGCTCACGCAGCTTGTCAGAGCTGTCTTACATTGCATCAAATCCGTAATGTGCTTAATGATCACCGGGACAACCCTGCCTTTTATTACACATACAGAAGGCAGAACAAATGTGACACTAATCCAAAAATAACAAGGCTGCATATTCTTCCTCACTCCTCCAATACAGCGGGATGACCCCATGTAATTGACTGACCCCCGCGCACACATTTCCCTTCCACTGTGCATCGCTGGCTGTCAATTTAGCAGGCTGCATTGTGTGCAGAAACAATAATTCAGAGGATTCCTGGACAAGAGTATCGAATCAGCTGCAGATGTTTGGAAGATTTAGCTGTAATGCATTATCACAACTTTATGACTGCGACAGCGATACAGCCTTGTTGTGTCTCTGACAAAAAATTGTATTCTGCTTTGCAGGGGGCATTACTCAGGATGGATACAGCATAGTTTGATTGCCGTTCTTCTTTACAAATTGGTCTCCATTTCCAGTGCGTGTGATAGTCATACAGAGGACAGTACTTCTCCCGATGACTCCTGGAAGGGATCGTTCTTCTCCACTTTCTCTGCTAGATCAATGTTATGGATGGAGCCTGGCTTGATGACGGTCTCCTCACTATCCACTACTTTGTACTTCCCTGAAGAGTCTTTCTTAAAGACTTGCTTCAACCTCTTCTTCACCTCAGGGTCGGGGCAGTAAAGGTACTCGTACAAAGCTGCAGCCAAGATTCCTCCCAGAATGGGGCCCAGCCAGTACACCTGCCATAAGAAGTGAGGAAAAACACCCTAGTTAGCAGGCTGGTTAATGAGTACCTCTTTAAATATTTATCTGCACAATCGTGCATGTGCCCAACACGGCCATTTCTGTCACATGTGATTTGAGTTAAACTGTAACACATTTGGCTGGGACCATTTTATATTAACTAACACGTGGCGATAAGTTTTATGGCACATGTTTAAGTCAGGAAGCCTTTTAAGTAATTATCTGATTACCAAGAAAACCTAATTAATTATAAGCATGCTGCAATTTTTAAAAGGGATGAATTGTAAATTGAAATAGGGTTTAATTTTGCTGTGTGCAGCATAATGTCAGCATGATATCAAATATCTTTATGTCTAATGTTTGTTTTTACTTACTCAGCTTTACTATTTGAAAACTAACCAAGCAGTTCTGAACTAATTTCTGAACTCTACTTAAACTGAAACTGTCTAAATGTGTGACCATGGCACTGATTGAGGTCAGGACAAGACGTGAATAAGCTACTGATATTCAAAATATGACACCACAAAGGACAACAAAAACAAACATATTAACATACAAAAATCTAAATATTAAGTAGACAAGTCTATCTGAAGAGTGGAGGAACCAGCAGAGGTGACCAATGGCCATAGAACTTCTCTTGCTGGTCCCACTGATACTGCATTTTCTTTAAGCTGAACCATTTTAAAGTGACAAAGCAACAGTGTTATTTCAAAAGAACCTCCTGATATTCGCACTCAACATGGCATCAGCCGTTTGCATAAAGCTCAGTGGGAATTAACCCCTAGGGTACAAAAAAGCAAACAAAAAACAAACAAACTCTGAGGCACTTTTCTTTCATACCTTCTTTGGTACCGTAAAAGTTAGTTATAATGTAACAATTTTTTGCATTTTTGATGAGTGTATGAATGAATTAAAGAGCAATCTGAGTATTTAATAAGTGTTAACTTAATTGCAGTGTGATTTTGCAACTGTACTTTGGACATTAAGAAAACATACAAACTAAAACAATAAAAGACCAAATGAATTAAGTACCTGATCTTTAGATTAGTTTCCACGCTTGCAAACTAAATGTTCAAACTCAAACCCTAAAGCTACAATGGGCAATTTCTTTTAACCGTTTAAAAAAGCTATGCCATTCATAATTGGATCTGTTACATAGGATTTTTATATGTAAGTCCCACAACATAGCAGAAGGTTACTGTTTTTCTTTTATTTCCCCGCTGCTGTTATGTTTTAACACATTGAAATCATGCATGTGTTTGATTATCTGACTTCTGTGAGCACAGGGTCATGTAGTGACGTCCAGCTCAATGCTGTTTTGGCACCAGCTGGAGAAAAATGCTTGAGCTTTCTTAACTGCATCAACAGTCATCCCATTTGTGCATGTCAGTGAACAAGTTCCTGTATGTTTCCTGCATCCTGCTGTATATATATATATATATATATATATATATATATATATATATATATATATATATATATATAGTTGCCTCTTACCCAGTGGTTCTCAAAGGTAAGTGTGACCATCGCCGGCCCAAAGGAACGAGCTGGGTTCATGCTGGCTCCTGTGTAAGGGATCTAAAACACAAATATTATTACAAATTTTCATTAAAGATTATAAAATCAGACATAAACTCATACTGAACCTCATATGTGAACTCAAGGTTTATTAAACAAACAAAGCTGTGTCCTGACTAGCATCTATCTCCCTGCGCATTCATTTTCTCCACAGGGTTCAGGAGGCCTCTGGAGATCGGTTGCCATGCGATGGCTGCCTCCAGTATAGATCTGCACACATGGATGTGAATTACAGAGTGCACTATCACAGACTGACAAATTGCACGCTGAGATTCCCTATTTTCATTCAGCTAAGGAACCTTTAGCCTTTCTGCTGTAATAATGCTGGGCTCTATTACTAACTGAATCCATGCTTAATCTTTTAATTTTTTTTTTTTTTTTTTTTTGCCGGGAGAGTTTGTTGGTATTCAAAATGGCTTGTGGAAGGGTCCAGAAACTGTTCATCTGTACTTGAATGCATCTGCCTGAGATTATATTTTTAAGTGTATCACTACTCAGAGCCACATATGTTTTTAGATAACAAAGGGACAGTTACTTACGGCAAATAAGTGTCCTATAGCTACTGCAAAGCCAATGGCTAGGCTAGCAGAGCCACTAAGGTCTGTGCGTTTGGCATCACAGGTGGCAAAGATAGTGAAGACCAGTTCAAAGGTAATGAAAAGCTCCACCAGAAGGGCGTGTCCTAATGAGATCTTGGAGTTCACCTTGAAAACAGGATTTAGGATTATGAGAAACCCAACAGATTTGTTGCAAACACATCAAACAGTGGAGATGCTTTAGTTGTTACCATCGTCACCCCTAGAGACCCTCGAACATCTGCAGGTGTGACTGCGTAGAGAATCCCAGCTCCGGTGATGGCTCCCAGGCACTGAGCCAACACATAGAACACACCTTTTGCCAGGCTCAGCTTTCTGGTTACAACCATTGCTGCAGTGACAGCTGGGTTTATGTGGCCGCCGCTGATGTGGCCGAAACACTGAACCATGGTGGCGATGCTGAGGCCGAAGCAAAGGGAGATGAGCACCAAGTCAGCCGGCGGGGGCTTCGCCTCCCCTGCAGCCCAGTTGATGGTGGAGCCCAGGCTGAGGAGCACAAAGATGACGCTTGCCAGGTATTCTCCTGACACAGCCCTCCAGAAACGTTTCGTCCAGATTCCTTTGAAAGCCACCATTATGCTCCGATGGTGAGGGCAGGAAAGTAACCTCCTGGCAAAAACAACAATGAGAAAAATGATTAGCCTACTTGTGTATTCCTGGTGGCTGCATGTGGCTGGGAATGTACTAAACCCTATCAGAACAGCTGCCTTTAGGCAAAACATTTACAACTTCTGCAGAAATTTAAGACAGCGACTCTCTGTGAAAAAAATGTTTCACAAAACATAGTTTAAGCATTGTGTGGGGAGACAAATTATCATATATACGCATTAAAATAACTGTTAATTCATTAAGCTATAGATTATTGATTGCTAAAATTGGATTGAATTTACAAAGAAAAAGACTTGTTAATGTACATTAAGAAAATGTTTTACCTAAAATAAAATAAAAACCTTCTAACAAACATATTTTAATAGAAGCATTCAGTGGATGCTAAAACTTACGAAATGCAACGGTGTGTTCTGTCTCTCTCTGTCCCCGTTGGCTGTGGTCCGATTTCATTCATAAGTCCAGGTGATCTGTTAAATCAGAAGAGACACCTATTCTCTGATCACATCTATACTTTTTAAGTCCTAATGCCTGTGGCCTACAGGGGCTGCAGAAGAGCAGCAGGTTGTTTGAGTGCAGAAGTGCAGCAGGGAGCAACACGTTGTGCACTGGGATGGCAATCTGCAGCTTTTGTTGGGCGGGCACCAAATCATCCCCCCACAGGAATTAAAGAGCCTCCTCAGGGGGAGGAGTTAAAGGGAATGCTTATCATGTAAGGGTGACAGCACAGTTAGGCAATCAGCTACAGTCCCGTTATTAGAGCTTTGAACGAAAGCAGGGATGATAAGAGTTTTATTTGAAGTGTGTAGAGCTAAAAAAATCTTCCAAAATTGTGTGTTCCTTTAAAAACTATTTTAGAATTTCATTACGTTAGGGGCACATATAATCATATCTCAGACTAAGAAAACCATAAAAATCCATTAAGTCTAAATAAATAATTTCTAGTGGTTTTCAAAGTGGTGACAATTTTTAAAACAGACAGCTCTGGGCAAAAAAAAGC
This sequence comes from Fundulus heteroclitus, assembly GCF_011125445.2. NCBI lineage: Eukaryota > Metazoa > Chordata > Actinopteri > Cyprinodontiformes > Fundulidae > Fundulus > Fundulus heteroclitus. Next base: position 17,669,839 of record NC_046366.1, read on the forward strand.
CTTTTGAATGACTCCCTTAAAACGCAGGAAGATACAACCACACATAAGGCGTAACATATGGAACAGCACCTTCTTGAAGGATGTCAATCTCTATGGATAATGAATTGTTTTGACAAAAATACGATGTTAATGGGAACATACGTATTCATGGATGCTCTGCTTCTTAATGGCAAGAAACAAATAAACAGAATGAAATCATGTAGTGAGCACTCTTGCTACAAAGATAATCCATCTAGGAAACAGGTGAGCTCTGATAAAGTGCTCACCAAAGTTAAATCTGAGTGAGCTGGACCCATAAAATGCAATTTACATTATTATTAAATAGTAATAATTAGATCTACTGCTTACTCTGCTGCTATTACAAACTGCTGCTCTCCATTTTTTTATTGCTAATTTTCAATGTTATCTCTGCTACTCACTGTTTATTGATTGATTTATGTAATTGCCTAATTTTATGCATATGTACATATTTTGAATTACTGTTTTACATCTTGACACATGACATTTCTGCGTTACTGTCTCCATAGCAGATGCTCAGGCTGTTGCTGGCTGTGCGCCTGCAGTTGCACAGTATCTGCTATTTTTGCCCACCCACCTTGTGTGTTTTTTTTCTTTGCTCTGTGTGTCTGCTCTGCACCCTCTTAATTGCCCCTCGGGGATAAATAACATTTCTTCTGATTCTGATCATGTATAGAAAACATCATGCTTTAATAACACGTTTGCCTATAAATACTCTTAAAATACTCTTACTCTTTCCTATAAAAACTCTTATGGGGAATGTTGGCCGAGTGGTTAGAACAGCGCGCTTGCACTCAGAGAAGGATGATCCCAGTTCGATCCCAAGCGCCTGCACTCTGGGTCCCTGAGCAAGACCCTTAACCCCAGATTGTTCCCCGGGCGCTGCACATGGCAGCCCACTGCTCCCCAAGGGTGATGGGATAAAAGCAGAGAACAAATTTCGTTTTAATGTATGTTTCAATGACAATAAAGATGATATTACTATTACTATTACTTACAATCTTTTTAGAATGCAATCTTATATATCTGTAGATGGTAAGTACTTGTATAGCGCTTTAACTAGTCCAACGACTCCAAAGCGATTTATACTACAATCACTACATTCACCCATTCACACCCTGACGGGTTGTGGCTACTATGCTAGTAGCCACGGCTGCCCTGGGGCAGATTGACTGAGATGAGGCTGCCATACATCCATACATCTAACCACCACCAACCTTCGAGTGAAGTAGACACAATGACTGAGACAGTCGGAGCAGGGGATTAAACCAGCAACCGACTAATTGCAGGATGAACTCCCTAACTCCTGCGGCAAGTTATCTTCTACTACTGGAACAGCAACTTCAAACCATATAAAAACTTTAGTTTATTTCTATTTATTTGTCATATTATTCAATACGCGAAAAGGAGAATAACATTTATTTGAGTCTTGTCAAAAGTCACCTCTTTTAAAACAAGACACGAGTCTTCTCATTGCGCAACAAATGTGGGATTTGGGGATTAACCTCACCAGAGACCTTTTTAACAGTCTGGTGATATAAAAAGGGCCTAAATATGGGTTTTTATTGATGCTTTATTGATGCTTAACAACCCCTTGTACTATAAAGCATGACCTCTACAGCAAATAAGGACTCTGATAGGTCACAAAGGAGAGAAGAGGCAAGTGAAGTTCTAAACTTTTCCTGATTTCATTCAACTCCAGTTCTTGGTCATTTGTAGTTTACTAAAAGTATGCAATGCTTTTCTTAATCACAATAGTTCTTTATGTAGAAATCTAAAAATTTACTACGCATAAATATATCATTTTTATTAGTTTTCAAATTGGTGACCATTTTAAAAGACACATTTCTGAAAAAAAGCCTTTTGAATGACTCCTTCAAAATGCAGGACGATACATCCATAGATATGGCCTAGCATATGGAAGAGCACCTTCTTGAAGCATGTCATTCACTATAGACCCAGTTCCACCGGCTCGGTTTGGCTGCATGCTGCTCAGATCCGCCCGCTTGCGAGTGTTTCTGTTTTTATGTGTCCTGTCTGGCAGTGGAGCCTTAATAATTGCTGCCTTAATGGAGCATTACTGCTTTTGCCAAAGTGTTCTGTTTGATATATGCAAAAACCTTCATTAAATGTTATTTTGAGATTATTTCAAGTTCAACTGACACAGAAACAGAAAAGTAAAAGAGAAACAAAGGAAGTGAAATGAGATGAAATGCTTAACAGGAGATGAGGTGACAAAAATAGAGGAAAAAGAGAGTAGAAGATAACATCCTCTGAGTCTGCTTCTACACCTGCAAGGAGAGATAAAAAAAAGAACAGCAAAACCGAACTGATAAGGTATTACAGGTATAAACAACCAAGGGCGTTATAACATAACTGAAAAATATGTAGTATTATTTAATATAAGACATATATAGTGACAGCCAAAGCTAACCATAGGGTTTTTCTGTAGAAGGGAATCTATAAACACCTGGATCCAAGCATATGTAAGGTTTATCCTTAAGAAAAATGCTCAATAGTGGTTGCCAGGAGCCTATGACCTGCCCCCGGAGCGTCGAGGCAGACACAGGGGAAGTCAGACCCCAGACGCCCGATAGGGCACTTAGAGCAAGACTGGGATACCTGCCATTGCCATCCCAGGAAAGAGCAGAGGAGAGCCCCGTGAAACTTCCCAGAAGCCACAGTGCCAAAGCCTGTGGGAGTTCCAGCGATGAGCCTGCGGGCTCCGCTGGCAGCCAGCTACACCGCTGGCAGCCTTGGGCCCAGAGACCGGAGGCCCAAGGGCATCCTGCCCCTCAGTGGGGCCCTGACAGAGGCATAGAGCCCAAGCCCTGCAAAACAGCCACCAGGGGTGAGTCATTTCACATCTGAGCACCCAGCCCTGGACACCGAGTACCACCAATGACACGTCAAGGCGCCAGCCAACTGAAAGGAGCCAGATGGGGGAGATAGGCTCCACACTTAGTGAAGATCTGATATGCCACAGGAGAGGGGGCAGTTCAAAACCCAACCTGACAAAAAGACAAACACAAAACCAGGTACACAGTCACATTCACACGTTCCCACCCTATTGCCCTCACATGCAAACACTCTTACCCAGAAAAAGAAAAAAAAGATGGATGCTTTATACACACTCACACTCACCACACACATCCTATACTCCGAGGTTCAGGTACCGGCACAACAGAGGGGTTATCCAGCCCCCAGACCAGTGAGGTGATCCTCGTCACAAGAATGGAAGGGGAGGACCACCCGAAACATCCGGCATACCCCAAAACTGACATACCCGCGCCATACTCTAGTCCCAACCCCCCACCCTGATCCCAGCCCCAACAACCCACAAGCCCGTCCACCCGGAGATGGGGCCAACACAGACCCAACGAGCCAGCTAACCTGGAGGTGCTGCCTCCCCTACACCCTGCCCTCCATACTTAAGCCCCACACCCTATTCTCAGAGAGAGCAGAAGTTCCAGCCCCAGCCAACCCCCAGGACCCAACGCCCATCCCCAGTCCAGACCCCGGCTAGGTGGCCCATTTCTCCTCCATGTCTCAAACTCCGAATGGCAATTGGAGAACAAGGGTGTGAAAAAGACCCCGAGCCTGCCTCTGCTTCTTCAAATGTCAAGTTGTTGCATATTGTTCTCAAGTGCATTTAAAACCAGGAGGGCTAAAAAGGTGGTGCCTATTTGACACTCTCTGAAAGCTGTTTTGCTTCTGGAGCGTTCATCCATCCACCTCATGCGGTAGAAGGGAGCGACTGTCGGCCTTTCAGACAGAGAACAGCCGGGGGGAGCAGCGAGGTGCTTTCGCAGAGGTGCCCATTGAAAACAGCTTGTACTCAGGGCATGCCTTAAAGCTCTTCCCGCTGACACAGCAGCCTGCAGCCTGGGAGTCAGAGTAAAATCAAACGTAGGAAAATATTTTCACTGCGGTAACAAATATTTTAAGCTATTAATGTGTTCTCATCACTCCCACATTGGCTGAGGCAAAAAAAAAAATCTCATAAAGCTGCAAATTTTAACTCCTTGGAGCAAGTTTAGACAGTTCGTCTTGATTGATTTATATAATCGGCTAATGTTATACATATGTACATATTTTCAATAAATGTTCTACACATGACATTTCTGCATTACTGTCTCCATAGCAGATGCTTAGGTTGTTGCTGGCTGCGCGCCTGCAGTTGCACACTATCTGCTGGATATGCCCACCCACCCTGCGTGGGTGGGCACCTTGTGTCTTTGCTCTATGTGTCTGTTCTGCGCCCTCTTAGTTGGCCCTCAGAGATAACTAATGTTTTTTCTGATTCTAATAATGTGTAGAAAACATCATGCTTTAATAACGCATTTTCCCATCAATACTCTTAAAAGAGATTATCCTTTTAGAATGCAACTTATAATTATCCTCCTGTTCTTCTACTATTGGAACAACAGCTTCAACCCATATAAAAAACTTGTGCTTATTTTTATTTATTCGTAGCATTATTCAATACACAAAAAGGAAAATAACATTTATTTGAGTTTTGTCAAAAGTCACCTCTTTAAAACAAGAGAAGAGTCTTCTCATTGTGCAACAAATGTGGGATTTGGGGATTAACCTCAACAGAGACCTATTTAACAGTCTGGTGATATAAAAAGCCTAAATTTGGGTTTTTATTTATGCTTTATTGATGCTTTACAACCCCTTGTACTATAAAGCACGGCCTCTACAGTAAAGAATGACTCTCTTAGGTCACAAAGGAGAGAAGAGGCAAGTTAACTTTTTCTGATTTCACTCAACTCCTGTTCTCGGTCATTTGTAGTTTACTAAAAGTACTCAATGCTTTTCTTAACCACAATAGTTCTTTAGGTAGAAATATTACAAAAAACATAGACTTTTAACAACATATCACATTATTAAACAGTTGAAATTCAGACTTTTCTATTGGAGCTACCTGTGCTGCAAAGGTGCTATTGAAATGTGGGCCATGGCAAAATACTGGTTACTGATTGCAGATGATCAGTAAAACATTAATGTCTTAATCCATTAAGACCAGAACCACTATATACATAAAAGACAAATAATATGGCAGCAAAAAATTATTTCAAGTTGAAAATATTTTCTAGACATTTCAATACATAGGATTTTACTGTATTTTAGAGCTAGCGATGTTGCACAATGATTAACAGTGCAAGCCCTAAACAAATATACTAGGATTTTTTTCTGTCAAACATTTAGTTAACATATTAGTGACCTTGCTTTGGAAGGACATAGCTCAGAGTTTTAGTGTGCCAATATGTAATGTGTTAATATGTTAATATTTCTCCCCGTTGTTACCTCATACTAGCATGTGGAGAGCATGTTCCTCATGATGAGCCGTCACAACGGTTCAGAGGGAAGTGAATGGGTTGCCCTCTCCAGTGGCCAAAGGGCACCAAGCAGGGTAAACCCTGAATAAGTTGCCAGTCAATTACAGGGCAACCCTATCTTGTAAACCATAAAAATAAAAAAAACAACAACAAAAAAAATACAGATTTTACAGCTATGTGTTGCGGCTGCTTGAGGTCTACCAATGGATGCATCGACTTCAGGCCAAAACAGATATTGATTTAATACTTTAGTTTTCAATCCAAATAACAACGAATGTAGATAATATGAAAGCTATCCAATACAAAGGAATGATAGTTTATGCTTGCATGACTGTGGTTACATTTAGACAGAATACTGTTTGAATCGTTTTTATGTTTTATTTTTTGTTGTAGCCTTATGTGCCATTTCCTTTTAAAAAGTCCATCCATCCATGCTTGTTTAGGCCCAGTTATCCTGGCATGGCCACAGATGGGGCCTGTGCCCAGCTCCAGTGGCCAAGGTGGAGTAAACGCCAAATAGGATGCCAGTCCATCCCATGTGGGGGGAGAGGCATCTGCGTCAGAGCCGGGGAAAACTCTGGTCACTCTGGCACGTTCTCTGTCATTTCATGACAAGGAAGTTAAACCATTAAAATATGAAGCCACTAGAATATGAAATTGTTTAATTTTTTTACATTAATTAAAGCCATTTGATTAAAGTTTTCCACTGTTAAAATGTTTAGTGCTTGATTATGAAACGTTTTGTCTGTTTTAAAATGTCTTACTTTTGTTGACTAATGTTGTATTTTAAAAGCTATAATTAACCTTACCCATTGTAACTTTTTAGAAAGCTTTTTAGAGTTGCATTACAGTTCGTAGATATAGCTACGAACTTGCCAAAGAGTAACTTGAGGGCAAAATAATAACACTATTTGATAAGGTGGTTATTTTGCCTCTAAGTACAACTTCAAAGGGGCATTTTAATCCATTTATATTGTCTCTATAAATTATTGTAACTCCTAACACTGAAAGGTAATTTCGGTCTTAGTTTGGGATTTTAAAATCCAAATCCCTATGCAATAAAATTAAAGTTAATATAGTTTACAACACTCCATTCTAATACCTTGAATAGCTCTGATATTTTACCTCCCTAAAAAGATGATTAGTATTACAGGCTTAATTAGGAACTATTTTGGCTTGACATCACTTTATATATTTCAATAAAGGCACACTAGATTACATTTTTGGGCCATCCTAAGAACCAAAAACTGAACTGAATCAAACTCAAATGGCATTAATTATCAAGTCAATGAGAGGGATATTTAGTTATCCACACACAAAAAAACTCCAGAATATGAATAATTGCTGTTTCTATACATATTTAGTGTCAACCTTTTTCTTTTTCTTTCTTTTTTTGACAATACAAGAGGAATATTATAAGTCTTGATTTATTTCCTGAGTGTTTTTTTTTCTGTTTTTTCTTTGTCCCTTTATGTCCTTTTATAAACAAGATCAAATTGATTTAAACAACATGAGATTTACTTGTTTAAAATGTTTTAATAAAGCAAAGCCATAACTCACCAAATGCAAAACTTGGCAATGTATGCATGCATACAGTTTTATTTACAAAAGTAAATATGGCCACTGGGCTTGCTCATTATACATCAAAATGTAAATCTGCACGCCATACTCACTTAATTATTGATGATTTACATAAATCGTTTAACAGCGTTTCAGTATCATGAGGAATTCCTGGATTCTGGAGCGGTTCCTTCAGGCGTCAGAAACATCAGAGGACCCCCTTCTTGTACCAATTAAAATCTTGCCTAAACTCTTCAGATTTGTGTGTGTGTAGATTGCAGCTGAGTCAGTTTGTTTGTTGATACTGTATATTTTCTCTTTTATTGGGGATATGCCCCTTAGATTATGCATTTTTGTTTCAAATACATTAACTTAATGTGAATTTTAAATTACTGTTTACAGTTTCAGATTAGCGGCATCACATGGTCACTAAACTGAGATATCAAATTGTTATAATGTTATAATGAACAGTGATGTCTTTGAAGGATTGTTGCTTTGATCAACATGTCTATCATCTGGTTGCTTTTAAACATGCTTGTGTCCAACTTCTCATTAAAAGAAAAATATCAACCCAGCTGTTCTTTAACGGAGAGGTAAGTATTAAAATTAAAGTTTGTTTCTTTGTTTCTTTTTTTTTTTAAAGAAATAATCACTTTAGAGTTAAGTGGTCACTATTTCAGTTTGAGAAAGTTCCAATCACGTTTTAAATCTTACTGCAAAACTGAAACTTTCTTTTTATGGTTGTAAAAACCGTCTTTTCAAATGTTGACCAGCTTGAGACTCACAATCAGCCTTCAATACAGTGGGTTATGATATAGCACTGCTCCTACACAGTGACGTGTCGGAATTAAAAGCTCATGTTTTGGTTCAGATGTTACTGGTCTTAGAAGAAAGTATGGTTTGAGTTAGCCTGACAGTGGAGCAGTTATTGGCACTGTTGCATTCAAGCAGTTCTGGTTCATATCTGGAACTTGGATCTTTGTGTATGGAGTTTGTTTGTTCTCCCTGTGCCTGTGTGGGTTGTCTCAGGGTTCTTAGGGCTCTTCCCACCATCCAAAGTATGTATGCTTAATTGTTCTCACTAAATAGCTATTATGTGTGGCTTTGCTGTTTTTTTTTTTTGTGTGTGTGTTTGCCACATTTCCAGAATGTATCCTGATGCCTAATGGCCAATGATAGCTGGAGAGAAGCACCAGCTCACCTGCTATGTTGCAAGGATAAGCTGGTATAGACAATGGATACGGTTCTTCTCTTCAGCAACTTTTACCTGTGGGATCATTCGGAATCCAGTTTGGCTTTTCTTGGCAATGGTTGCCAAGGAAAAGCCAGTTCTCCCGTCAAAGACTTAGAAAAATGTTATCTAGTCTTTTATAAGACAATGATGCTCTTCATGTTGATCTTGATCAAGTTTCTTTGCATCCTTTACAAAGAAAGCTTCTGCACCAGCCTGTATTTTAACTGCCACTAGAAACATGAACACATAATTGCAGTTTTGACATTTCTCTACTTGCTTCCTGTCAGCTCCAGAATTGAATTTAAAGTTTTATTTCTAACATTAAGTAGTCTAGCACTGTAACTGATCTTAGCATCCATTTATTTATTTATTCCATAACTTTAGACCTCTTTAGTTTACCTGCCAGTTTCTCTAGGAAGCAACAAATAATAACAAAAACAATTCTCAGGGCTTTTAATTAGTTGTCCCAGATCCATTCAATATCTTACCTAATTATATATGTATATACTGTATAGACTGTACAGAAAAATCTCTGCTCAGTACCTATAATCTTTCCTTGTTTTTTGCTTCAAATGGAGCATAAACCCTTTCTAGAGCTTTTGCAATTTTATTACATTTTCTTGTTTTTTTTGTATATTTATCATCATCATCATCATCATGATCATCATCATCATCATCATCATCACAGACACAAATAGGTCCACAGTTATGTTTCTTTTACTGGATTGCAAGTCATAAACATTTGTTTGTTTTATTTTTAATTTGTAAGCGCCTTCTTGTAGTCTAAAAACAACACGTAGGAAACAAAAAAGTGATTCATTTAAAACTTCTTGTTTATTTCAATCACCTTAGAAATGAGATCTTGCACACATTTTCTGCCAGAGGGATTTTATTGTCTCCCACTTCAGGATGTTATCGACTTGGTGACTGATGCATGTTTACGATTGCTGTCACGATTAGGAACTGTGATGTTCCTGGCTTGTTTTTAACACAATATAACCTAGACGGATGTAGCTCTAAATGAAAAAAAAAAAATCTACGTCTAATCATATTTGTTTCCGCAGTCGCAGATGTACACACTTGTGATGCATGTCTTTGTCATTTAGATGTGCAAACCTCACACCTGCACTCTGACACCTGCAGACTTAGACAGATCAATCAATAACCAATGTTACGAGGCAGTAAACAATTCCCAGGTGCATGCTTTTAGGAATAAAATACCTAAATCGACAAGGTCACATATTCATTACGGACTGTAATTCGATGGGTGTGTCAAATAAAGCCCATTTACTGTTATGAACATGTTTTTCATGCAGGTTATTTTTTATTGTCTTTTGTAAGTAACAACTTTTGTCTTTGTCGCCACCACACTATGCCGATTCTCCTGCTTGGCACAGGGAAAAGAGTCCTAGTGCACTCTTATGTAATGTATCGTTCTGACAAGGAGCCAAATTAGCAACCGCCTCCTGAAAGATGGGGCGTTTGAAAGGCTTCATCCTTATTGGAGAGAAAAGAGGCCAAGGGGGATAATGTGCCCGAAAGCTCATTTGACCTTTTATACACAGAGAGAAACAAAAAGCTGCCAAGTGTCAGATGTGGTGGCTAAACTATGGTGCAGCTAAATCTTGCATGCATTCAGTATTGGTCTGAACTATTATATTGTTTGGTTTGTTTGCAGCAGGGATCAAACAACCAATGCATGTGTCCTGAGCTGTGAGATCTCTCCTAAAATTCAACAAACAGGCAGGCAGGCAGTAAAATCAAGCACATGTTTTATAAATTCATGACAGATTTGGTAAGGGGTATAGGGGTGGGGGATTATGGTCCTCAGGGGACACTGTCCTCCAAGTTTTACTGAAGTCCATATTCCAGCACTTGATTCAGTAATTTGTATTCTCTCTTCAGCTTTTCACCAAGTGTAGCTAATGAGCAACGTATTTAAATCGTGTGTGTTTGAATAGTAAAACATCTAAAGCCATGGTTTTCAAACTGGGGTATCACCAGGGGAATTTTGGTGGCAATTATTAACAAGATATGCTCTTGTTCCATAATTTGGAATATGCATGCCTATGTGGCTGGTTAGTCAGAATAAAAGCATTTTTGGAAAATCAGAACCTTTGGGCAGGTATTTAAAATACTTTTTATTAAACTCATATTTTTGTAATAACATTGTTTTTTTATTGGTCAGATGTAATATTCTAAGCATAATTGTTGTGTTTTCAATCATCACAATTGACAAAAAAGAAGCCTTGAAAAATATCCGTCTGTGTATAATTGATTTACATAATGTGTTTCACTTAGTGAATTGAGTTACTGAAACAAAATGAGCTTTTCAATAATATTCAAATGTATTGAATAGGACTGTATACAAAGGAAATGATCTCCAATTAGCTGTTTCTCCAAATATGTCAAAAAGATGAGTAGATGAAATGCACTGATCTTTGATTCAAACATTCACCACTCAGAATGGCAGTACAGTGCTGAATATTTAAAGGACTCCCCTGGGTAGAAGCTGGAGGAGATGGCAGGGAGCCGAGGATAAAAAAGGTGTCTCTTTTTTTGGCCATGCTCCATTTACATCTAAAGTTGGAACTTGGATCTGGAGAAAACGTTATCCCAACACGACCATGTTCTAGTTGCAAGTTTTAGAAATAGCAGAATATCCAGTCATGGCCCTGAGTGGAAAAAGCAAATTGCTTTCTCTCACACAGGTTAATAAAAACACATTTGATTGCATTTTATGTTACACCACTAAAAGAACATAGTCACAGATGAAGTTTACATGTCCATTTATAAGTAGAAAATATGTAATTACACTAATGTCAAATATGTTGTCATTGTTTTAGTTATATTCAAAGATATGGCAGCCATATTGGTTTTGGGAGCTGGGATTTCCTAGTCTTTCCCTGCTAGCATTCTGAGATCATGGAACTTTCTTATTTATCTTTTTTTCAAATGGTAACTTGGACATTTTTCTTTTGAACATGCATTACAGACGAATAAGAATGGTTTTCTTTTTTTATGTGACAAAACACGACAAATTGAAAAAGTCCAACTCCTGGTGTGAAACTTTTTTGAAAAAAGAAGAGTAAGTTCACAATACATGTTTACATGGTCAGAGCATTAGAATCCCTAAAACACCAAAGTTGTTGAATTCAGGAAAGTTTTTTTTAGTTTTCCAACATTATTGTAGAAAACTGGGCCCTGATCAGAATCAGAATCAGAATCAGAATCAGAATCAGACATACTTTAATAATCCCAGAGGGAAATTGCTGATAAGACCCTTTATAAGTTTTACATTACGTAAATTCTAGACTTCCAACTACAATATAAACTTTGGCCATCAGACAATATGATACTGATTATAAAACATTTTTATGTATTGATTTAAAAAAAAAAACTGTCTTCATCCGTAAGTCAGCAAACAGAAAATATTCACATAAATTGAACATGGAGAATATTTGCTTTAATTTGGCTTGACTCCTCGTCTCTGGGTCTTCCCTCTTTCTATCTCAGAGGCACTTGTGGGACCTTGAGATTATGGTGCTGTCAGACAAAAACAACGTGAAACGATCCCACTGTTTTGCTGCTGTGGGGAGAGGGCACATTCCATGTAAGCTTCATTACTCCTATTCAATCACGCAGAGAGCATACTCAATTTTCTACATGGGCTAACTTCAGCCAAAGGCATCATTGAAGGGGTTGGAACACAGAGTAAAAAAAATAGTGTTTTTATTTTTTATTAATTCATTTATTGTTTTACATGAACCTATAGACAACTGCACGAAGTTCCCTTATCAAATCAATCAACAGGATTTTAATATCACTAAAAAAGTTATGTTACTGTTAAATGTATAGTGTGGAGGGGGGTGACTTTGCAATTACAGGGAGGACAGCAATCTTCATTTTCACCCTCTGTGGCCTCTGCTTGGCATTCATCCGTATACTGTGAGCTGCACATCATTAAGAGTCTGCATTATCTCAAATGTAACTCAAATAATTAGTGAAGATTCTCAGGCCACCAAGAGTCCCTCAACATAAGGCAGCTGGATGTCCCTGTTTTTTGAAGGAAGCTCAGCTACCCTTGTTCAGGTGATAAGAATAACTCAGCCCAACTGCTTGAATATAGCAAGAGTAAATAAAACCAGTAATTTAAGCACATTTAAGAACCATAGGAACACAAAACCAGTGGCAGTTTTGTACATATGGCCTGCCATCCAGGGAGCCATTCTGTCTGAGGGCGTCACGAGCGCCTCATGTTACATTTTTAGAACGTTATGTGTCAGTTGTGATCTGTCCAGGCTTTTTGCTGTCTATGCATAAGTTCAGTTAATCGGGAGTGAGTGCCCCTTGTTTTATGCAGTGTAAGGATAATGTGGCCAAAAACCTGGGATAAGTGATATACTCAAGCTAGTATGTGATTTGAAGAGTCCTTCTCAAAGCTAAATAAACGGGCTTTTTCACATTTGATTTGAAGTCACGTGGACCGCATTTAATCAATCTTTAGTTAAAAAGCCTTAGACTTGTCAAACCTGAAGCAAACAATGATTATTTTAAACAGCCTGTGATTTACAAAATTTTAAAAATGTCAAAAGAGAATAATTTCAATGTTTTTTATTTTTTAAATGACAATTAGTTCCTAGTAACCAAATGGCCTCCACACTCATCAGATGTTTCTGCATTAGACCCCATTTAGGATGTGATGGAATTTGATTGTCATAAATTGATTATCCAGCAAATCTGCAACTACTCGATAGTATTATGTCAACATTGACCAATTTTGAACTATTAATGTGTCTCTGATAAAGTGAACACACACACACACACACATGCACACACACACCCTTGTTTTAAATACTTACTGAGGACCTTGCCTTGACCTCCATTGATTTTCAACCCTGTCTATGGCCTGACGCTAATCCTAAACCTAACCATTACCAGTAAATACTAATCTTAGCCTAATTGACACCTTAGTCTTAAACCTAACCCCTAGCCCAAAAAATAAAAAAGTGAGGAACAAAAAAAAGGTCCTCAGTTTACATCAAAGTCCTCCCTCTAAAAATATGTATCTTTGAAGCCGTTTAAGCTTTAAAGGAGTGTTTTTGCACAACTTCTCCCCCTCTGGCGACAAGTTAAAATGACACCAGTGTTGTGCACATGCATGGGAGAAGAGGAAGTGTATCTGCCACTGCGACTGCACAGGTCTTATGTTTAGAGGCGTGATGTCTTCTGAGGTAAGAAAGTTATTAATATTGAAGTTAGCCCATGTTCTCTCGCTAATGTATTGATTACACCGGAGACTCAATAAAGTAGTCTGGTGAATGAGAGCACGCAGTGCGTCACACTTATGCACACGCCCAGAGAATTCAGCGTGAATCACTCTCTTATGAACTGACTAATGTAGCCTATAGAAGCAACTGCGGAAAACTCATTTTACATGCGGGACAATTCCCAGTTTTATGTATGGGAAAAAAATATATAACATTCAACTTCTAAACTTGCGCCATGCACATATAAGAGTGACAACGTGTTAACCAAAGAGACACTAAATTATACTATGATAAAATAAATGTTTTTACCTATTTTTAATTTTCCTTTTGCATGTTCTTTTTTCTTTATTTTTTGCAAAGAAAACACACATTTGCAAAAGAAGTTAAAGATTTTTTTCGGACCCAGTTTGAACTGACCTGCAGTGACACTGCACTTCAACACCCATTGGTGCTGCTTTCTATTTGTCTGATGCAGCTATTTTCTCTCTTTTCATTTAAGATTGCCAGCCGAATTACTCCACAAAAAGATTAATGCATTTGACTTTGTAATGGTGAAAAAAATATCTCACTCTGTGTTGAATGAATGCCTTATATAGGCCAGAATTGCTGGTTAACCTTAGTTCTCTGCTGAGAGAGATGCAATGTTTTCCTCCAGGCAGTGGGTCATGGGCTTCGGTCTTTTTTCTTCTCTATTCAGGGATACGATTGAAGTATTTTGTTTGTTGGAAATGGTCAAAATGGAACATTTCAATTTTATTAAGGGGTCGGGTCATGATTTCTGGATGGATTAGGGTTTTGAGTATTGCAAATGTACGTTTTGGCTTAAGAGCTATCCCAAGTCTCACTAACATGTTCAGACATGAGCAGTTCACTCAATTTGGTTTAAATGAGATAAAAATTTGTTAATTTTAACTGCCGGTGAACTTCCCTTTAACCTCTACATTGCAAGCTGTCAACACATTACTTTTCTATTTGATACTAAAGTGCAGCATAGTGTTAGAGGAACACAACCTAATTAACACGAGCAACATGCAAATTTACATGAGGGAGTGCAGCCATGGATAGATTAGGAGCCTTTGCTTTTAATCACAGAACTGAGGTCAAATTAAGAACACATGAGTAATTGTTCTGTCTAACAAATTGAACTATACCATAGCTGTTGGTCACCATAGTGTTCCAGATATGCAGTGCATTAGGTACTCTATGTGTGTTGATTTTTTTTAAAGCAAATGAATGCCTTTTTAGAACTAACTTTTGACTATAAATTTATTTTTCTCTCTATTCTTTTCTTCAGTTTTTCTTGTCATTCCAATTTTTAAAAAAAAGTGTCTTTTTTATATTTATGTTGTATCTCTATATCTATTTTTCTCACTCTAATGATTTCTACTGTTCTCCAGTTTTGCATTGCATTTCATTCAAATGACTGTTGTCATTTCAGCTTTTAACTTTCTGTTCTCTCTCTTTTTTCTTCATAGTAGGTACACCTGGTCTGACGTTCTGTTAACTGGTAACCTGCTATTACCATCTAATGTAGAACAGATTACTAGATCAATGTGTGCTTCTGTGCTTTTTTGTCTGTCTTGTTGTGTCTCTCCTCTGTCTTCTCTAACCCCCAGTCGGTCGAGGCAGATGACCGTTCATACTGAGCCCGGTTCTGCTGGAGGTTTTCCTTCCCGTTAATGGGGAGTTTTTCTTTCTGCTGTCGCTTCATGCTTGCTCAGTATGAGGGATTGCTGCAAAGCCATGGACAATGCAGATGACTCTTCCTGTAGCTCTACGCTTCTCCAGGAGTGAATGCTGCTTGTTGGGATTTTGATGCAATCAACTGGGTTCCCTTATATAGGAAGCTTTTGACCAATCTTTATAATATAATTGAATTTGACTTTGTAAAGTGCCCTGAGATGACATGTTTCATGAATTGGCGCTATATAAATAAAATTGAATTGAATTGAATAATTTTTAGAAAACATTCAATATTTTTTTTTAATTCAAGAAGTGTAATGTTTTTCAAATCTGTCTTTGGATATAAATTGTTCATTTTCAATTCAGAGTTTTACATTATATCTAGATGTATATTTTTCTTTTTTTCTTCTTTTTACATAGTTTAGCTTCCAAAAAAGATATTATGCTCATTTGCGGTGTCCTGATTAGCGGTGGAGTAGGAGCCATCATGAAAGTAGTATATTGATTAAACTGAAAACTTGAGGACACTATGTCAGAGACAGGGTAGCAAACAGAGAATTCAGTGATGGGAAAGAGAAACCAGAAACTTAAATATGCTGGGAAGTAATCAACATGATGAAAATCAGGTGATTAACAATCCACAGAATATCAAACAGCTGGGTAGAAGACTAGGCTGCCAAACTGAGGATGGTACAAAGCAGAAGTACACTATTCACAAAACAAACACTCAATGAAAGATGCACAATCCAAGGAACCTAAAAACTAATAAATAATCAAATGCCTTAGGATTGTGACATGAGGTGGTTTTTGGCTTTTCTGAAAAAGAGTTAATGTGCAAAACGGGATAATGAAATACATTTGCCAAATAAGTTTTGATGTAGCGAACATTTACCTCACATGACTGATCAGCTGTTTCTGCTTTCGGCGTCTTCAGGAATATTCCCATAATGCACATAGAATTGCATTTCTTGCATTATGCCCCTGGACAGCAAGTAGCATCACCAGTACTAGTTGACATAACAACAATTACAATACTTTCCTGAAAACTACTTCTGTTTTTCTCAGATGCGTGGTCCATGCTAGTTTGCAACCTCTACTTCCAGTTTACGTCAACTTCTGACAAAAAATACGTTTTGTGTAGCCTGGTTAATTCACTCCAAACCTGTAGATGAAAACACCCCTAATTTGCACAATTTCCTTTATTTTATTTATTTTTTGTGACATTTTAAAACTTTCCTAAAAAGTCACATTACAGTTGTATTGAAACATAGCATGTCTGTTAGATCTGACTGTATGATAAATGCTCTTTAAATAAAATATGGTCCATTGAAAAAAAAAAAACTAATAAAAAACTAACAAGACAGGATAAGTTTGCCCTGAGAAAAATGTAGCCTATGATTTTTTTTTTTCTTGCTCACACATTTATCTGACAACATTAACTTTTAGCGAATGCTGATATGGTATGTCAGCACCACATGGTTAAAGGCTTTTAAACTAAAATCGTATCATCCTCAGCACTGGTCAGCATCATCTGCTAAGGATTTATTTGCTAAGACCTTCTTTTCCATCCGCGCTCTGTCTCATTCAGTTATGTGGACTTCAAAGAAGCCTAGATCATAATTCCTACTGCTACTACTGCAGTGGAGCCAAAAGAAGATATTAAAAAAGTACAAATAAAAATACAAAGAATGATCCACAAATAAAGAACCCATCCGCAGAAATCTGATGTTCATATTCAGCATGATCACCTGGATGAAGTTAACAAGCAGTTTAACAGAATAATCCAAATAGTTTCACGCTATGTTTCTCTCCCAGTATATTTCTCTTATGTTACAATATGCATGCAATGTGGCCAGCATGTACAATGGCTCTCCAAGGTTTTAATACTTTCTTTCCTTCACATACTTTAAGGAATCCATTGAAACAGAAGGACATCATGTCCTACTTAGTATGTTTTGTCTCCTACCCAGCCCATTGGTACACAGAGATTGCTATTACAATCCTGCTTTTCCAGGCAGTAACAGTCTCATCAAGCACGTCCCCTTGTTGTCCTCAGATCAGTTTGTGGTCTGCAGCTCAGTGAGCAAACATCATAAATATTTTCTTTTCAAGGCAAAGATGCATTGCTGAGTGCTTTGGTCCCCATCTCTTTCATGTATTTCAGCAGCTTAGAGAGGAACAAACGGCGTTATGTAAGGGCTTGAGCAAGAAAACAATCAGAGAGAGGAGAAATATTTCAAAAGTCAATTTTTGCAATCTAAAAGAAAAATTGCAATTGTCAATCAATACCGTGGCTTGCAAAAGTATTCTTATCATTTAAACTTTTTTTTTTACATTTACTCCTGTTTTATCTGCAACTTTAATACGTTTCATTGGGTTCATATATGTGCGTCTAGATTAACACAAATTAGTGAACAGATGGGATATAGAATGAGAATGGCACAACTTTCTTTTTTTTGTTTGCAACTAAACATTTGAATAGTGTGGCATGCAATTGTATGCATTCCTCCAGGGTAAATACTTTGTAGAACTGCAATTACAGCTTCAAGCCTTTTGGAATATGTTCTCTACCAACATCACACATGTAGAGATTATTATTTTTGCCTTTTCATCTTTGCAAAAAGTCAGTCTCAGTCAGATCAGATTAAGTTGTCAAATATTTTCAATCGGATTTCAGTCTAACATAAACCATTTCCACATTCAGTGGAGCCCCAGGGTAAGGCAGGAGTCGAATCTGTGAGGCTGGCTTGGGACATACACCAAATACAGAGGTAGTGTAGACAGATCCTGTCGGGGCTTGGCAAGGTTTGTGGTTGAGAAACAGTCCAAGTTGTGTCCAGATGAGGTGCCCAAATAAGGGCAAGCCAAGACAGGGGAGGAATGCTGGACATCTACTCATTCAAGGCTTTTAATATTCTGCCACTGGTTGACTGTGGAAGCCCAATATTTGAAGGCAGAGGAACAGGTGAATGGAATTAATCTGATTACGCTGTGGCAGGGGAGTGCAGGTACAGATGATGATCCTAATTGTAAGGAGCAGATGCAGACACACAGTCAGCCAGACTAGAACAAGACAGCACTCCTTGTTCCTCATATTTGTAGATCCCTCACATGGCTGTCCTAATACAAAAAGGGCATTGATGGCTTTCTTTTAATTATGCCGGATCAAAATCCTGCTCTCGTTGTGTCTTGGGCAAGCTTTGGGCAACCAGTTTGGCTAATGTCGGTGTTGAGAGGCAGCCTCGCTACTGTCAGTCTGCCCCAGGCCAGCTGAGGCTACAATGTAGCTCACCACCATGAATGTGTGAGTGAATGGTTGAACGACTGATTGTAGTAGCGCTTTGGGGTACTCAGGACTTGATAAAGCGCTATAAAAATACAGGCCACTTACCATTTTACCATTTACCATTACTGCTATCCATGACCAACCTGTCAGTTAAGGTGGATAGCCATGTCTTAGGTGTACCATCATCTGTGAGTTGGCCAGTGATGGATTGAGCAGTGATCCATTAGGGGTAACAGTGGTGCATTAACCAGGAGTTCGTCCTTTAACTGGGGGGTTGCCGGTTCAACCCCCCGTTTTGTTCGTCTCAGTTCTTGTGTCCTCCTTTGCCAAGACACTTCATCTACGTTGCCAGCTGCAGGTGGTCAGAGGTCCTGGTGGCGCTGGTTGTATGACAGCCCCACTTCTGACTCACTGCCACCATTGTATGAATGTCTCTGGTTATATGTGTGAACGTATGAGTGAATGACTGATTGTAGTGTAAAGCTTGTCAACAGTTTTCTTCCTGACCTGTTTGCTGTTTTCCCTGGTCTTCATGATGCTTTCCTAATGTTCTCTAACACACAGAGCAAGGCCTTCACAGAACAGCTGAATATATACAGTGATTAAATTACACACAGGCAATATTAAACACAAAATGACTGAAATTGTTTGGTAGTATCAGAGTCGCATAAAATGCCTTAACATTGCATTGACCTTTTCAGCTGTAACGTGACAAAAATGCTGAAAAGTCCAAGGTAAAATACTAAGAAAATGACTAAACAGTTGCACTACCTTCTTTCGCATTGCCTTTTACTTAACTCTGCATGATCAAACAAGGTTGTGTGAAATTACACATTTTGAAAATCCTATTTAAATTCTTATCTGAGCTCCTATTACAATTTTCAAAATACGTGTTTTTAATAGACAGCAATAGTATACTGGATGTTTTCCTAAATGTTCCTTAAAATTTGCTAGATATCTCCACTAGAAGCTTATTCTTCATAAGATATGTGGTTACCAACTTTAAACAGATTTTCTAATGCCTCAATATAATTTGAATGCTGCAGATCTTTCTACATTTACTTCCAGTAGAGATGTCTGGATCTTCTCCCAGCAGTAGCTGTATTTAGTGTAATATTTCAAAAAATGTAATGTATCTTGTTCCATTTCATTGTCAGGTGAATCAAAAGGAGTCTTATATGAATTTTTGTCTTGGTTTAGCTGCATATTAATTTTTGTGTGTTTGTTAAATAGTTTATGCTTTTATCAATTGTTTTGGATAAATATTTCCTGCATAAGTTTTAGATGTACTTACTAAATATATAGGTTCCTGGCCCAAATGCCAATCATTCTGACGCGCTCACGTAATGCCAGGGTGCGTGCATGTTCCTTGTTGGTTTCCGCTTGCTGGCTGTGCACTTTTAGTGTTTATGTATCTGGTTAGCTTAGCAGTTAGCTAGCAGTTAGCTAGTTCATTGTAGCTCCGCTGCTCTCACCGTAGACTTTAAACATGGCTGAGGGTCGCAAGAGGCAAACTGGCTTACAAATTTATAAGAAGAAGAGGAAGACATCAGTAGAAAGAATTAAGTCCAAAGTGTATTTGGGAGATTTTTTCACGCAATCCCCCTGAGTAGTGGAAGAGCAAATAAGACAGTCATGCACATGCGCAGATATTCAAAACAGAACTTGTGAACTTCCGGAAAAATCCAGTCATCAAAACCTACAGGAAATTGCACTTGTATATGATAAATTAATATGTAAAGAACAAAACGAACACCACAACTAACTAGTTTAAATATATCTACATAATGTAAAATAAACACAACGCAATGCATATAGTTCCTTTTGTAAGAAAGACTTTAGTTCTATAGTTCCTAAACTGTTGATGTACATGAATTTGGCCACAGCAAAAAAAAAAAGTTCCTGTAAGCAATCTATCAGATATAAGACTCAATTTGTTGGTATTAAACTTAACATTAACAACACAAGGGATGTACCGTTTCTTGTCTTCAGCTTTCATATTACAGTATCTTTATCTCTGAATCAGCATTGCAACATGTTTCTTGCATGAAGGAATACCATCTGATAAGTAAGCACCTGAGGTTTTCAAAAGCACTGTAAAAGCTTTCAGTCACAGCATTATGCTAAGAAACAAGTGCAAGCGGGGGATAAATGTCTGAGTGTAGTTAAAGAAACTTGGTTACACTTCTTGTCAAGCAACGGTAAAAGACAATCAGAGTGAACACAAGCTCTGAAAACACTTGCGATGCACCATTCTGACATGTAGACAGCATCAACACAGTCTGTCTCATTACCAAGCCTTCATCGAGGCAGGTTGTCAGGCTGAAACCCAAAGGAGTCTCCTGCAGATGCTACATAAGATCAGCATCAGCCCCCAGAGCGAAGCAAGTAGGATGTCTGCTAGCATCAGCATTAGAGTGAAAAGAAAATATTTACGTGAAAAGCATTCAAACTGAATTTTTGAACATAAATCAACTCCTCCACAAGTTGTTCATCATCCTTCGGGTTTCAGTTGGAATTTGCAGGCTGCCACTGGGGAGACATCGACGAGATCAGCACTAGAAAAGGTGCAAATCTCAATAACGCACATCCAGGTTTGAAATTCCAATGTAGCTTTTTTCCCCCCGCTATTGGTGCAATTCACTAACAGCTCTGCTAACAATTCCTGTACAGACCAGTGTAATCAATAAGTTATTATCATGAGCTATATAGCTTGCCTCACTATGAATTGATCCACACCAACGTGCTCCTGGTTAGAGGAAGGTCAGCCCATACATCACGGCAACCAGCCATGAATGATGTACAAAAATAAATTTTTGTTACAGCGTCTCATTGAACTGATGATCATTGCACAGAATGAATCATGGTAAATCACCAAACAAGTCAACATTTTAGCTGCCAAAATTCATCAACTCTATTTACACAAGATAATACAAATCAACCACACTATCAGTGATTAATATATACTCTGTTCTCTATGAGCAACAGCAGCAAATTAAAACATAAAATCACGCAGTAAAGCATGGAAAATCAATTACTATTTCCTTACTATTCAGTGGACTTGCCTTCAAACTGTTTGACTTGGATCCAAATTTTTGAGAATCTTTCCACAAACTTCACACAGCAGCTTGCAATAAATTTGGTCCGTTTTTCCTGACTGGTATAACTTAGTCAGGTTTGTAGCTCAATCCACAGTCTTTGGGACTGAGAGCAGGGCTTTGTGGTTGCCACTTCAGGAAGTTGACTTTCTTCCTCTGTATTGTGCATAAGTGCATCCGACAGCAAGACACTCGCACAACACGATGTTGCAGTCCCCGTGCTTTACAGTTGGGAAGGTGCTCTAAGGTAGGCAAGCTTCTGAAGCTCTTTTTCCTTCAAATATAAAGCTTGAAAACTTTAGTTTTAGTTTAATCAGACATCAGAACTGTGATGTTTTAAAAATGTTGTGTCTTTGTAGATGAGTGTTTATGCAAGCGGTAAGGTTTGTATTTTGGTTTTTGGAGTAGTGGCTTCTTCCTCTCTGAGTGGCGTTTCCGTAAAGGACTTCTTTCAGTAGGGATAATAAGATTCCCATACCAGCTTCACTCAGTATATTTACAAAGTCTGTTCCTTATCTTCTGGAAGCTGATTTTCACAATTTTCTCCATTATACATTCACCTCTGGGACACAGAACCTGTCTCCTTCCTGAATGGTGTAATGGTTGGACATTTGCATGGTATCTATACAAGCACAAAGTTGTCTGAACATCTTAATACGGTACCTTCGGAAATTGTACCAAAGTATGAACCAGACTGGCAGAGGTTCACAGTTATCTCCCTAATATCTTTCCTTAATCGCACACAATGAACGAGTGTGTCTCAAGTGTTATATTGAAACACATCATAAAGTACTTAATTTAACAAAAAATGTTTTTATTATCAACAGAAAATATTTGGGTAACCCTAACTAATTTAAACAATATTTGTTTTGCCTCATGTAATGAGAGGCCATGGTGAAAATATGGAGTGCATATATATATATATATATATATATATATATATATATATATATATATGCATGTATGGTATGACAGAAAATGTTAGAAATTTAGAAATTGTACTTTTTGAAAATCTCTGTATGCCTTGATACTAGACATACAGACAGGTGAATGCATTATATTGGCTTTTCCTACTGCTTCTGTTTTTTTTTTTTTTTTTTTGAGAACTTAAACCTGTGGGGAGCACTTTAATACAGCATCCACATATTCATGTTTTCTGTTGTTTAATGTCCATTGGAAAGGGTGTTCACACTACAAATCTACATTTAGAAAGGGCAAATGGCTTGATTTGCCAAACAATTTAAAGTCAAATACAAAAACAAAACAGATAACTCAATAATACTCTATTTTGTTTTAGCTTTTTATACAAAATTGCCTTGCCTGTTTTTCTGAAGGTAAAAGTTCACAGCATATTCAATAAAAGTAAAAATGCATTTTAAAAGGCTAGTGGATTTGTTGAATGGGCATAAGCTTTAGTAATGCAATTTTAGTTACAATATTTCTACTTATAAATTATTCTCAGATGAAAAGTTCTTTTGTTGACCTTTCCATTGCACTACACTTATGCACCTGCTCAGAAGAGAAAATGTTCTCTTTTTTTACCATTCCAAAAGCATAAAAACTGTTAAAAAAAGTGAAATACAAAGAGACAACACACACCTTTTAAATGTTGCTGATATAATAGAGATCCACCTGGTGGCCTTAGAGAGCAGCAAAGACATGAACAGCTGATATACTTTGCATAGACAGCCTACAAGTTAGGATTTCGTCCTAAATAATTGGGCCAATAAAGACAGAAATAGAGCGAATAATAACCAAAAATTGGATTAAGTAATTGCTAGAAAAACTGCAACAAAGTGAAGTTGTTAAAAATTCATTTCACCATTTTTTTCTCCAAAGATCTTTTCACTTCAGTAACACGAAACACATTTTTTAACACAGCTCTATAAGGGTACTGCACCATCAGAGGGATGTGTGTAGCTAGCAGCCTGAAGGAGAAGTTAAGTTTATCACTCCTGTCATCACTTTCCAAGATCTGTATCACACTCAGCACAATCTTTGAATTCATTGTCACCTTTCTTCTATTAATCTAAGTTAATCAGCGGTAAGCATGACGTAAAGTAGAACTTCTGGTATTGTTAGCATATTTTTAGCTAGCTGTTTAACAAAAACTCTGTAACTCTAGCTATTTAATTCCTAACGCGAGCTGCTACTTTTAGCATTTTGATAGAATACATGCCCATCTCAATAAATTACAATATTAGAATCGCAATCAGCTTTTTTGGCCAGGATCGTGTGCACAATAAAGGGATTTGACTTCGGCTTCAAGCTCTCACAGAATACAGACATTGAGTATAAATGTATATCACTAAATAATAACTACTGCTCATACCAATAAAACAAATGAAGCTTAACACTAAAGAAAATATTTTATAGCCGACACAATCAAGAGGAAGAGCCCTGAGTAAACAGTTCTCACCCTCGACAAGGAGAACGCGCCAAAGCAGTTTGCAAAAATGGGTTGAAAAGCTTTGGGTATAACTCTCAAGAAGATTATGAAGCAAAGCCAAGTTTTAGAGAGATTCATGAGGCACCATTCCTGAGCCAGAGACAACATCAGAAGCATGTTACCTGGGCACAGAAGTAAAAGGACTGGACTGTTGTTCAGTGGTCCAAAGTCCTCTTTTCAGAGGAATATGGGGTTTGCATTTGATCTGAAAATCAAGGTCCCAAAGTCTGAAGGAAGAGTCAGGCGGAGGACGCACGTTGCTTGAAGTCCAGTCCAACCTTCTACAGCCAGTTGAGAATCGGGGAGTCCACTGTGTTTTATCGGGTCTAAAGTCAGCACAGAGATCTACCAGGAAATCTTTGAGCGCTTCATGCTTCCCACCATTAAGAAAGTTTATGCAAATGCTGATTTGATTTTGTTCTATCAAGACTTGGCACCACCACACACTGCCAAAAGTACTAATGTGTGGTTTAATGACTATGGTATCACAGTGCTTGATTGGCCCATGAACTCTTCTTAGTTAAACCCCACGGTGAATTTATTCAGTTTTTTTTTCAAAAGGAAGATGAAAGACACCAAACTCAAAAACAGATGAGGCGAAAACTGCTATTAAAGCAACATGGGCTTCACAGCATGATCTCCTCCATGTCACACGACAGTTGTAAGTTGTAAGCCATAACCATGAAAATGATAATACATGGGCACTCAAAACATGGTTGACATTTTGGTGAGTAATACAACAACATGCAACATCTGAGTTTTGCCTCTTGCATGGTTTACTGAAATACATTTCTTAAAATGAACCTGTAGCATAGATCCCTCACATTATCAACCAACATGGGGAAGTTGAGCTCTTGGAGATGCAGTAAAGTGAATTAGAAAAACAAAACAACAAAAAAACTATGGCCCTTTCATAGTTTTTCCGAAACATATTTGAACATTTAAACATTTCTAGATACCAGGAGAAGCAGCACACTGGACCTTCTCAACCGGATGCAACTACCGAGCTCTGCCTCAGGATGGCGGCAGTGTGCTACGAAACATAAAGAGCCACAGCCTGAAAGCTAAAGCAAAGTCTATGGCTCTAATAGGCAGCATCAAATTAATGCTGGATTTAGTGGGAGAGTGTGCCAGCTTCTGAAGCTTTTTACCTAACAAGATGTTGGATTCCTACAGGGATGCAGTCTCATTCTGCAGAATGACTACCAAACGTGTGTCACAGTAAGCACAATGCTCCTATGTAGTTATTATTTGACAGTTATTTACAAATATTCTATTGAAACTGTGTATGTTCAGGATTTATGTGTATAATAGTGTGAGGTGATGCCAAGTCATCTCAACGCATATCTAAACATTTACTGGTTTCTGCAAGTCTGAAACTGAGTTAGCTACAAATCGAATTGTGTCATCCTTTCAGGAACAGAAATAAGACAAAAATCGCATTAAAGAAAAGGTTGATTCCTTAAAAAAACTATTGCATTTCTTTGCTTTGCACTTCAGCAAAATAAACAAAAAAAAAAAAAAAACAGGATTTTACTGCGCTTCACTTGAAAAACAGCCAGCAGTTAAAAGGCACGCCACCCTAAAATTAATTATTTTTATGTTTAATCACAGAACATAATTCTGTGGCTGCAGAAACCCAGATGTCTCTTTAATGCTTTTATGCCGGAGTTGAGGATGTATAATTGTGAGGCCCGCAGCAAGCATTTAGGAGAAGATGCATAGGACTGAGAATACCCCTATGGCGACATAAAGTTGATGCAGAGCAGGAATGACATTTTCTTCCCCACATATTTCAGCTGAGAAGTTAAAAGCACGGAAAACTTTTCTTTTCTAAGAAAGCTCTCACAGATGGGGCTAACTAAAAAGCTCTTCTGCACTTTTCCCCAATGTTGGCAATTTCTGTCCCCCTGTATATACAGAGTAGGTTACTCAATCAGCTTGCATCATGGTCAAAACTGAAACAGGATAGTGGCAGACACCCAAGGAAATTGTTTTTCTTGAAGCGCACTCATTAAAACCTCTAGGTTATTATATCCAGTGATGTTTGTTGTAAACTGGGTTGTCCTATGAATATTTGTTTGCACAGTAGGCTATACAGTATGCGTCTGCTTACTGCTGAGAACTGGAGGAGGTTGAACTGTGAAATTGTAGTGGTGAGATTGCTAAAGTTGCCTGTTTATGGAAACAAAAACAAAAACCAAAAAAACAACTGTGGATGGATGCTGTGTTTAAAGAGGTGGGAAGAGGCTGAGGGGGTGTAAGTGAATATGACAAGTTTTCACCCAGGAGAGCACTTGTAGAGAGCACACACAAGAGGCCAGCAGGGCCACCTGTCACACAGTTCTGCAACCTAAGGACTCTATTAGCAAACAAGCACCCTGAGATAATACAAATCCAAAGAAAGCATGCCCTGCTATGCAAAAAAAAAAAAAAAAAAAAGTTCATACCTCTATCATGCCCCTTTTTACATTTTGTTACTTTAGAACCACAAATCTTAATGTACTTCATTGGAATTGTTTGAGATAAACTGACATATAATTAAAATCAATTAAAAATACTTTATTAATCCCAAAGGGAAATGAAATGTTGTTCTAACTCGTATTATAGGGGTTTCTTCAGTGAGTTGTTGTAGGTGCTGATGGCGGCAGGCAGGAAGGCTGCTCCAGCGGTCTGTCTGACAGCAGATCTGGAGAAGCTTCTGACTGAAGACACTGGATTAAAAAGGGTCGTCTGTAATGTTCTTCACTTTATGAAGAATCCTTTTTTTTGCAAAGTCATCTCCAGGGGCTTTAGGCGGGTCCCCAGAACAGAGCCGGCCTTATTTAAAGCTTGTTGAGCTTCTCTAAGTCGGTTGCTCTGATGCTGCTACCCCAACAAATGATGGCAGAGGAAATCACACTCTCCACAGCAGACTTATAGAAGATCTGCAGCTTCATGCCTCAAACCCTGAAGGACCTAAAGCTTCCTCAGGAAGCACAGTCTGCTCTGTCCCTGCTTATGGAAAGCTTCACAGTTGCATCTCCAGTCCAGTCTATTTTCCATGGGAACCCTGAGGTATTTATACTCCTCCACCACCTCTACTTCTTCTCCCAGTATGGTAATAGTGTTGGTACTATTCCCGTTTCTTCTGAAATCTACAATCATCTCCCTTGTTTTTATTCACATTCAGGATGAGATGATTGTTTCCATATCATGCCACAAAGCGGCCCACCAGGTCCCTGTACTCAGCTTCCTGACCATCTCTGATGCATCCATCAACTGCAGAGTCATTTCAGTATTTCTGCAGATGACAGGAGTCTGTGTTACCCTCCAAGCCTGAGGAGTAAAGAGTGAAAAGGAAGAGTGAGAGTACAGTCCCATGTGGTGCTCTTGTGCTGCTAACTACCTGATTGGACTCACACCCTTTCAGCTTCTCAAACTATGGTCTCTTTATTAGGTAGTCTTTGATCCAGGTGATTTTGAGACCTCCTTCTGAGTCTTCTGGAGTTTCTGACAAAGCAAATCAGGCTGAATTGTGTTAAATGCTCTGGGGAAATCAAAGAACATGATCCTCACAGTTCTGTCTGCCTTGGAGCAGCTGTATGATGACATCTTCAACTTCAACTCACAGCTATAGGCAAACTGCAGGTCCTTTTTGCTCACACAGGTGGTCCAACAGCAGTCCCTCTAGGACCCTCATGGTGTTGGATGTGCATAATCCCATAGAGCTGCCCTGCACAGGCCTTCAGGAGTCTGGGGAAGAAACCATCTAGACCTGCAGCCTCATTCCGGTTCAGCATCTCCAGATTCCTCTTCACCTGACTTCTGGAGACAGCTAAGTGGTAGAGTGAGGCAAATGGAGCAGCACCATCTTCTGATGTGATTGAGAGCAAACACATAGAAGCAGAAGGTTCCATGGCCAAGGTGGAAGCTAAAAGATTTGAGGTGTGACAGGGAAGCTTTGGGTTACATAATAGTGAAGTGAAGGAAACATGATACATGGTTCTCACATTTGTTTTTACAAATTAAAAAAAATGTATTCAACCCTTTACTCTGATATTCCTATATTTAAATCCAGTGCATCCAATTCCCTTTGAAGCGACTGAGGAAACAGCGATATCACGAATACCCCAAATCCTACCTGACAGGTCTGGGATTAAGTTGGCGAGATGTTTATTTCAGAATGCAGCTGTAAAACAATATTCCATGATATGAAAATCACACAGAGGTCTGGACAGTTTATCATCTGGAAATGGAAAGAATATGGAAAGAGTTCATTATTTTATTTTTTTCTTCAAAGGCATAAAAAGTGGTGTGCATTCCAACACATGAATTTCCTTTGACCTAAACCATTCCACCGTAGCTCTGACTGTCTGGTAACGGTCTTTATTCTGTCAGAATGTGAAAATTTGCCTCAGTTTCAGATCTTTGAATAAAAGTAACCCTAGAATGTTGCTCCCACAACCATGCTTTACTGTGGAGATTGTATGTGCAGAATTAATTTTACATCAGACACAACATTCTGCATGTAGGCCAGAAACTCAAATGTCATCTGACCAAAGCGCCACGTTTCACATGTTTTCTCTGCTGCCTACATGATTAGTGGAAAACAGTAAACATGGCTTCTTATGTACTTCTTTCAATGATTTCTCATCCGTAAAGGTTCGATTTGTGGAGTAGATGAAAGTTATGAAAGTTAGGTATCCTTGGGGCCAATTTTCCCCCTTAAGCTGTGGATCTATGCAGCTCCTCCAGAGTTGCTACGGGCCCTAAACTCCTTCTTTGATCAACGCTCACCTGCCTGGCATGTCAGTATGAATGGACAGCGGTGGGTTTGAATTCACGTCATAATTTTTCCATTTTTGCGATGATGGGATGATCAGTGCTCCTTTAGATAATTACGTTTTGGTATTGTTTCATAACCCAATCACAAAGGTTTTCATGATGCTCCTTATTCACCAACGTTCTCTAACAAACCTAAGATTCCTTCACAGAACAGCTGGATTTGTACTGGGATTGAATTACGCGAAGGTGGACTTTATTTATAAACCAGGTGACTTCTGAGGAGCATATCAGGGGCTGAATATAAATGTACATCACTCTTTTTAGATAGAAAATCATATATAGCATGGTAATAGATGAAAAGATTTAGGGACACTATTGGAATGGAGTGTATGTGTGCAAATAGTGCAGAATTACAGAAATAGAGGACACTGAAGAATTAGAATAAAGCAATGTGAGTTTTCTTCTACATCTGTGTTCATTTTAATTATCCTCCTTCCAACATTATATTCTTTTTGCCTCTGCACACATTTTCCCTTTGCAAGATTTAAAGTATATAGATGGTGATAAAACGGATGAAATGAAATTCTGTGGTGGTGCATAAATATGTCTCACTCTGTTACATCTCCACTTTGCATACGACAATCATCATGATAGATTTGCGATAAACCTTGCTGTCACCAGCTCATCAAAAGACCTGGAATAAAAATGTATGCTTCAGACAGGCTTCAGGTCAACAGGAGGAAAGGTAAATTATGGGTCTGCTGTGCCCTTGAGTTTATATGCTTGCAACTTTTCCTTCTATCTTCATGCCTAAAATAATAACCTGTCAAATCGTGTTTGTACATAATAGAGTTTGCTTAATGTGCAGGGATATCCATCTGGAATAGAATAGCCAGAGGAATTCTCTACACTGTCAGTCTGTTGTGATAAAAAAGAAATGATCATATTTGACACAGCCCCATCCTCTGGAAAACCACGACAAGTTGGGCTGTCAGGCCTGTTTTGCTGTGCTCCCCTCCTTGTACCCTTTTGTTAATTTCCAACCTCTGGCTGCCACCAGCACCCCGCATCCCCCATCCCTTCAGAGAAACAAGGGATGATGTTTGATTTTTTTAAATGGCCGAAAGATTAATATTCCTAAAATCAGGGATGATGGCCTCTGTCTAACAAACCACTACCTCCCCATTACCTCCCAATTGCCTCCTCCCACGTGACACAGTCTAATCCAGGGAGAGAAATTCATTGGAACAGGTGGAGCTGTGGACCATATCCCATTAGTGAGGCTGCCAAATGCTGGCCGCTGTAGGAGTAAAACTTTCTCTTCATGCACCATAGGTGCTAGCTACTGTATATAGACGTGAATTTATGGGTTGAAACCTGCTCCTTAGGCGGAAACACTGGGTGGGAGAGAGGGGGGGAGTGAAGTGAATATAGATCACAGCTTTCATTACTTTTAATAAGTCTGTGAAACACATGATGCAAACTCCCTTTTAAGAGAGCAGTGTTCTTAGCCTGCAAACACTGACAGAGCACTCATTTGCAATGAAAGTCGGCGGCTGAAAATGTACTGTGTGCTCGTGTGTGTGTGTGTGTGTGTGTGTGTGTGTGTGTGTGTGTGTGTGTGTGTGTGTGTGTGTGTGTGTGTGTGTTGCGGGCGCGTGTGAAGGGCAGGCACATCTCTGACTTTGGCTTTGACTGGCTCGGCTGGTAGCCTCTGGCTTCATGACTCTTCCCACATGGCAACACATTATGGCAACGCTCTCCGCATAGTACTGGGGAAAATGTCAAAGCAAATGAGAGTCACTGTGCATAGTGATCTGATCAAACAGTTTAACAATGAAATGGGCCACAATTCACACACTAACAAATAGCAGGAAGAAATGTATTTAAAGCGGTTTGCACGACATTTCAACGGATGCTTAACTGTGGCCGCTATAACGCCAGAGACCGGAGTAAAGGAGCTAACAGCAGCTAACAGCAGCTCAAATGAAACCTTTGAAGCAAGACGATTCTTTAATGCACATCGCTTAGTGCGCATTGACAATTAAGTGCATTTGATAATGTGGCACTTTTTTCTTAGTTAATTCAATCTGTAACCACTGAGTAGCGTGAGCTTATCAGCGTTCGTGTCACTTAATAAAATGCACACAAGCTGTGATGCCAAAACAAAGACACTGGAGGACAAACTCGCATCAGTATGTCGGAGCTGCCTTGTAAAGAATGATTGGAAACAGAAACATCAGAGGTTTCCGCAAACAGTCCGAACAGGTTAGGTAAATTCCATCAGGGTTGCTCTCGGGCTTTAATATCTAATGGTATTAACTTTAGATTTAACTAGATTCCAAGGTATTATAAATGCCACAACATTTCTCATCAAATTATACTCTCTGCTGCGAAAATTCTGTTGTTGTCCACATGGGATTTTGACTGCTGACAACAGAAAGTGTACGCTTTGATTAGGAGTGAAGGTGAGAACTTCATATCCTGTCTTATCTATATTTGAGACTCTTATTTTGTAAGTTAAAAAATGAAGTGATTCTTAAGTAGCACTGTTTTGTTTACAAAGTCAACTAATGGAGAATGAACATCAGGCGGGGCAACAGCCACACTTCCACCCTTTGCAGTGTTTTTGATAACATTTTGACTGATTGACGGACAAGATATGAACAAATTGTAGTCCTGGTTAAATGAGAAAATCTGGATGTTTACATTTAATTACTTATGCATAGTGTGTCTGCACTGGTCTGGTTGGGAAAGTGGTTAACAAAGGGGATTGTGATATTGGCGCTTAGCAAGAAATGAAAATATATATTACATATAGACAGAGCTTTACAAAATGCTGTGATGTTTTTATTTTTCATTTTTTTTACTGTGAGCATCTTAATAATGAGTAAGTGCTCAGAATATGCAGCCAGCAAATCAAGAAAGTGTCTGCATTCGGAATTTTTATAATTTTATCCAGCACCTAAATTTATATGGAAGCTCCATAAACCTTTATTTACAAGAGGCAGGGATAGCATACAAGTCATCGGACAAAATACCCAGATCCTTGCTAACAAGCTTGACAAACAGTGAGGTCAAGAGAATGGATTTGCATTCTGTGCCTGCTGCAGCTATAAAGCTGGGTGGCTTATACTGCAGATATACTGTTGCAGTTTTCACTGTCAATGTGTTTCAAGACACACAGATATGTTTTGTTGAATATGAATATATATCCCAAAGATGACAATATTTGGGAGTCCGACATATTCAATATTTAAATATGAGCTAAGCAGTCACTTTTATATGCTGTTTCACTCATTGACAAAACACACTTTAGGTTGTTGGCCCCTGGACGCTTTGATAAGGAGTCTGCTTCACTGAGGAGCTGCGATACAGTCAAGCCCAGAATTATTCATGTCCTTGGGATATTTAGATTTAAAATTATTTAATCCAATCAAAACGTTTGTTCCTGATAGGAAATGAGACAGATAGACTCCTCTTTCTAAAATAGTCTACGGGCTAATCTTTATTTACCTTACAGTAAACGAACCTTCTTGGAATTGCTGACCGACTTATAGTGTGTTTCCACTGACATCTTTGGTGATGAGCTCCAAGTCTTGAAAGCTGGTTGGAGCGACCTTTTTGCCAACACCCCAACCTTTAGCTCCCTCCCCAGATTTTCTGTGAGAACTAACTCTGGTAAGGTTACTTTTAACCTAAATTTGACAGGGGTGTGAATAATGTTTAGCTTAAGTGCATGTAGACAGGAGGCAGCTAAGAGCTCCTGGTTAGAACATGTTGATTTTATACACACATTGGGAGCTGATGTGATAGTGTTGGCTTTACTCGTCAAGATTATGGAATAATTAAAATGATGAAAATACAAAAATGAGAAACACTATTGCAACATAAATCAAACAGCTAATACAGTCTCTGTGCCTTACAACTCTCTTAGTTTTCGCATTTTTGGTGTGCCCTACCCATGGGCACAACACCTCGTCTGCATTTGAACCGTTTTCATTCACCTTTCAGATTTTCTCTGTTTCACCCACCACTTCAACAGAGCATTCTTTCGCCTACCAGAGATAGAGCAAGGACAGAGCAGAGGTTTGTAAAGGCAGTCCTTCTACCCCATGAATGGCTACCTGTTAGCTGTTAGAAATGCTGAAACTGATATCTTCTTTAAAGCTTCATACCAGCTCTTAGCTCTCCATCCATCATCTATACCCACTTGTCCTCGCAGGGGAAGGGGCAACGCTGGCGCCTGTCTCATTCATAGGCACTTGGGCAAGAGGCGGGCTCCACTCTGGACAGGTAGCACTGAACTAATGAAAGCTTCTTTTTATTTAATCTAGACCATATTTGATCCTTTAGACATCCTCATAACCAGACAAGAACAAAAACGGCAACATGCTGAACCAATTCTGTACAGGAATATTTGACTCTGAAAACAGATTATTTAAAAACAATCTTCACAAATTCTCTTCTCGTTGTGTGGGAAATAATAATCTTTGCTACACACTGGTGAAGAACAACGGGCTGAGAAGCTCTGACATTTACTTTCCCCGTACCATGTCCTAAAACCTCTACAGATATGCTTTCATCATCATGCAATCTTGTGAGCACGAAAACAGAATTTGAGTGTAAAGTAAACTTGTTTCTCTGTAGGAGTGATATAAGTTCCTGACTTTCACTGATGCAATATTTCCACATGCTGCAGGCAGAAAAATCATAACTCCAGCTGCAGCTTATAACCAGCTTTTATAAGGAATGCATTTTTAAGTCCCACTGAAAAACTGCATATTTTATTGTTGTGTGTATTAAAGGCACCATCACCTATGTATGAACTCATTCCTGATGTAATTTGGCAACTTGTCGAGAGACTGCAGAATAAGAGGAGACAAAAAAGATCACAGATGAAACAAACAGATGCGTTGCCATGGCGAGGGGTGCTTAGAGGAGCCTGTCTCTTCAGGGAAGCATTATCAGATAGGTACTACACATTCGGCGTTGCGTCCCCTTGTTGAGCTGCGCACAGTGGTGGTGTTTATTCAAGGTTTGCAGCTGTACTTTTCCTCTAATGCCAGTTTCACACTGACTGAAACTGAAAGCTGTTGAAAGGCTATGAAAAATGTATCCAAGTTAGAAGCCTGGGTCTCATGCGGCGCTGGAAAGCTGATTGAAGAAGAAGAAGTGTAATTATCTCCATCAAGGGGAGAGACTTTTCTGTGTCTATATTCCAATAAGCAGCCTCCCTAAGATGCTGCCAGTAATTTTTATTTTTTTATTTACAGTCTTATATATGTTTAAACATCAGAGCATTCCTGAGCCACAAATGTTCCTGCACATATTGCTCTTTGTTAGAATCCCCACCTCAGTCCACCAGTGACTACAATGAGGTCTATTTGTGCCACAGGCTTTTGGGAATTGTAAGCCTGACATTACTCTGTTGAGACTACAGCTACACGAGGATTCACTCTGTGACTGGACACAATGGGGATTGTCAGTATTGTAATGAGAAAGTCCCATCTAATTTCTCTTGACCTTTTGTCTGACTGCTCCCTGAGAGTGTGCGCTTCAAAGCAAGATCAATAATTGCATGATGGTACTCTTTGTTTTGTCATCCGCAACAAAATGCTGCTGGCAACAGATTTTGCTTAGCACTGTATGTCCTTTAATTCAGTAATCTGTTTACACCTGCAATGACAAGGTGGTATTATACTATTATGTGGCATTTTAATCACACACAAGCACACGTTTTCCCCAGGCTGGCTAGTCAGTCAATAAAGCGTGTAAATGTTCAGCAGCCAACACAAGAACTGATTAAATCAGCCAGGATCATACTGTTGCTATCTGGGCTCGGAGCGAAATTATTGCAGGTAGTGTGAGCCTGTACTAATTGTAACTAATAAAAACAGGTGGCAAGGAGCTGCCCCTGAACAGCAAATTAATTGCTAATTTATGGGAGTGGAGCTACTAAACTTGGATTACCTCTATGTGCGCATTTTTTGTTTTGCGAAGAAGGTCTAGCACCTGTGTTGAAAATGGCCAACATACACAACACACCTGGCCAAGATTGCAGCAAGATAATTGAAGTTCACACAACAGAAAAAAGTTAATTGGATTTAAAACAATTACAAAGAAACATTTGCATACAGTTTGCCTAAACTCGACATCGGGGCTTTGCAGTTCAGACTGAAGATGACTCCAGGCACCCGGAGCCAAAAACCCAAAAGCTCTTTGTGAAGTCACTTGGAGCCACATTTACAAGATGTTTATTGAACATTTATTGTGATTCACTTGTTTCTTCATTAAAACTGATAACAAGTAAGAAGAGCTAGAGCTCATTAGTGGAGAGCAGAGAATGAATGAGAAAAATCACATAAATCTGTGTGATCTGTGACATGTGTTATCTAACATGGAAAAACAACGAGCGGATGCATCCCTCCGCAGTGCAGTTACTGACCACTTTCTTAGGCACATCTTTATAATACTGGGTTTGCTTTCAGAAATGCTTTAGTTTCTTGTGACATCAATTCAGCCAGGTGTTGAAAACATTGCTCAGACATTCAGATCCATATTGAGGTGACGGCAACACATTATTGCAGCCGTTTTTTCAGATGCATATCCATGAGCCGGATATCCTGTTCTACCACTTCCAAAGGTGCTCTGTTTGATTGAGGCTAGAATGAGCTTGAATATATTTTATTATAAGGACAATACAGTGCCATATACATAGTTCCAATACAAAGAGGGCAGCTGACTCCCCGTAGAAAGAGTCTATAAGTGCATTTTTATTTTTGTCCCTAACAGGGTTTTCAATTATCGCACAATATTCATATGTGTCATAAAGGAAGCTTCCTGACCCACATGCAGAATCAGACTCAGAACTCAGGTGCCATTATCCTTTAGTGTTTGTATTTGAACTTAGTTGTTTTTGGCATCATGCTTTCTTTACTGTTGCATTATTTATGGATTTAGCTACTTTACTCTTGTCCCTGTTAGCTCTTTGTTTGCATGCTTGTCTGTTGTTTCCCGTTGGTTGTTTGATTTTTTTTAGAGTCTGCTTATCCAGTGTAGGTTTTGCTTTCTGGTTCTGTTTCACACCTTGTCCCCTGCCATCCCATTGCTCTCTCTGTTCCCTACCTTCATTAATCACACCTTCTCCCAATTACATCTGGCTCTTCACCTGGTGCCCGTGGAGGCCGACGGATTCAAGTAAATCACTGTCACGTTCCAGAAACCATGATTTGAGCTTTGCGACATTGTTCATTATCTTGCTGAAAGTAGGAATGCTCAGTTGTTATAAAAAAAAGGGTCTGGATAGTACCTAGAACTTATCCACCACACAGCCTGAGCCATTAATATAAATAAAGCAGGATGGATATTTTTACACCAGATTCGGATCCTCCCATCTAAACGACAACACTGAAATTGAGACTTAAAGGCAACATTTTTCCAATTTCATATTGTCCAAGTCTGGTAAGTCCACGCTAATAGTGACCTCAGTTTCCAGTACGTAGCTGACAGGACAGGTACGCAGTGCTGCTGTAGCCCATCTGCTTCAAGGTGTAATGTGTTGTGTTAAGGGAAAGAAAGAAACAGAAATCTTTGAAACCCATCCAAGCATGGTGGGACACATGCAGACTTCTCCCAGAGAGGCTCAACCAAGGACCTGAACTGGTGAAACAGTGCAAAAAACTACAACACTGTGATGCTTTTGTTGTGATTTTATATATAAAGAAACAAATACCTTTAAGTGCCCAATGTTAAGTTTAATTTGGTTAATTGCATTCTTTAATCTACGGAGTGCTATACAATACACCCAAGTGTGATGTCTAATCAACTCATATCTAAACTCAGGATTTGTTTTCTGCTTTAAAATTACATTTGTTTGTATACTATTTCTAAAGGTTTATGCTGTCTAAAAAAAGTAGCTGTTAATACATATTGACCTGAGTCTGCAGTGGTAATTCATCTTATCACAAGACAGTTAAATGTATAAGGCTGTTCAAATTTGAATGATTGTCACAGAACATATCGGTGAAGTGAGATGTTGCATCCTACGTGGGCTGACTGACCTGCTGCAGATCAGCCACTCTTGAAATGTTACTTCAAAACTTATCACTCAGGCAGCAGCAGTGTAG
Organism: Fundulus heteroclitus; assembly: GCF_011125445.2. Taxonomy (NCBI): domain Eukaryota; kingdom Metazoa; phylum Chordata; class Actinopteri; order Cyprinodontiformes; family Fundulidae; genus Fundulus; species Fundulus heteroclitus. Next base: position 17,706,678 of record NC_046366.1, read on the forward strand.
TCGTTTCCTCTTATCCCATCCAAAGCTCTCCTGAGAGGCTCCCTCTCTACAGCCCTGACATTCTGCACAATGGACAGTTTTGAAGTTGAAAAGATGGTCAGAGACTGGCTGACTTCCAACCTGCAAGCTCAGCCCCTCTTGGACTCCGACTGCCTCCATGACCGCTCTTGTCAGAAAAACACAGTTTTCATGATTACATCATACTCACTTGATTTATTTGTACATAAAGCTTTCAGCATATATATATATATATATATATATATATATATATATATATATATATATATATATATATATAGATATAGATATAGATATAGATAGATAGATAGATAGATAGATAGATAGATAGATAGATAGATAGATAGATATATCACATCGGTATGCTTGCATCAATTAATTCAGAATTGTTAAGAATTCATTTGATATGTGGGTTTTTAAAGCTGCTATTTTTTCTTGAACTAAAAAAAACATCTTTTTTTTTACAACATTTTGTTTCAAACTAAATATTTTTAAATCTTGATAATTACTCTGTAAATCAAGCAGGCTTACAGAGTTACTGAAATTTCTGATATGTGAACATCAAACAGTTTTGCTTTGTTTAGCAAAAACAACACTTATCACATTCCATCATGTACAAAATGGAAAGCTTAGCAGTATATTGAAACACTTCATTTAAGTACCACATATTTTTAAGACAGTTTAATTGAAAGTGTAAAAAAAGTAATCACACCCTCAATTCCATTCCAGTGTTTTAAAATATAAATGTTTTTTCCCCTTTCTCTGGTTCTAAATCAATGTCAAACTAACCGCTAGTGCACAAAACTACACACCACTGATTCCGCTGTCATTCTTTATTACACGGAAATGACAAATAAAACCATACTATTTAAAGGAGGCGTACTTTCTGTTTACCCTAATTATATGTAGACACAGCAAGATATTATTTAATGGTTGCTGCAGACTGTATGATTTTAGAAGAAAGGCTTCAATATGACAGGCAGGACTGAAAAACCTTTTCTGGTATTGCTAACATTTTGTTTGTGAGACAAATTAAAGAGCCAGGAAATTTAATACCTCAGCTAATAAAAAAAACAAATCAATTTTCAATTCATTTCAGTTTTATCTGTATGGCGCCCATTCACGACACATGTCATCTCAGGGCACTTTACAAAGTCAAATTCAATCAAACGATACAGACAGATTGGTCAAAGGTTTTCCTGTATAAGGAAATCCAGCAGATTGCATTGAGTCTTGACAAGCAGCGTTCATTCCTCCTGAAACAGCGTGGAGCCACAGTGGACAAGGCAAGACAAGGCAAATTTATTTATATAGCACAATTCAGTACAAGACAATACAAAGTGCTTTACATGATTAAGATATACCAAAATAATAAAATAAAACAAAACAAAAGGTGGTCTAAAAACAAAAGGTTATCTTGACCACGTCATTCATATGGAAAGTTTAAAAAATATATTTTTAAAAAAGGTATTCTAAAATGCCCAAAACATTTCTTTTAGTTTTGATATATTTTTAAATGATTGTAGGGTTAACTTTGCTCCAGTTTGAGATTGAAAATTAAGGACATTGTTTACAGCTGTGTTGATGAAACACAAAAGAAAAAACCTGCAAGAGAAGTGAAATCAAAGCAATTATCCCGGCCACACTCGAAAGGTCTTTTCTGTTTTAACTGACCTACCTTTGCACACATTCGCTGATTTAGAGCACTTGAAACACAAAATTTAAGCAAAGTACCTCATGTGAGGATTGTCTGTTCCAACCATTTCTATTGAAGGAAGTGCTAGACAATTTCATTAGCTGTGGAAAATCAAAGGAAATTGCCTTCAAATCTCATCCACTAGTAATTTGGGGCATAACAATACGTCCAGCTCTTAAGATGAGACAATACTGGTTTCACTACAGCAAGAAATCAGTGTTTATTTACAAGTTTTGGTGAAAAACTAAGAATCTATTTTTTCGGGGGTTTCACAAATATGATTAAGGTTTTATAAATCACATCTGTTTTTACCAGTTTAATCATTCAGAAAAAAAAAAAAACTAAACTTAATTTATCTTGTTCATACACATACACAACTAAACAATGGACACAAATCATTCAAAACTACACATTCCACAATTCAAGTATACACTGGTGACTGGAGAGCTGCAACAACAAGACACACATGAAAAGAAGTCAGTGAAGTATAGCTTTCACCTTTTTTATGGTTTATATGTGATTCTTATTTCTTTATTCTATATAATGCTCATATAGGTTTTTAAAGACAAAAAAGCACCTTTAGTTTACCTTTAGCAATGTAAGTAAGTCTTTCCAATCCCTAACAACTGGCCAGTTCTCTAATCCACATTTTTGGTGTCAGTGCATCCATATTCCTCAAAGAGAGCCACCACTGGCTGTTTTTATTGAAACTGAGAAGTCTTGCGTGTATATTCCAAGAACAGATCTAGGCATTACACGACACTTTAACTCCAAACATTCCTGTTAGGCAAACTTCATCCAAAAGAGTTTAATCTTGGAGTGCCCCCACAGATGATGGGTCAGAGTACCTTTCTCAGTGAGATATTCATTAGCCATTTAAACTGAAGCAGATGATATCTTGTATTGGTAGTTTGTTTTGGGGCCTTCAGGTACGCTTTTTTTTCCATTTTAGTTCATCTGCATCCTCTTGAATGTCCGTTCTCCAATTAATTCTTTGTTCATTTACCAGATACAGACTTAATTTACCTTTGACCTCCTTTGGTGTCAAGCTAAGCTTTTTAAATGAAACCTTTTGACATTTACTGACTTCAATACATGCCACTCATAATTTAGAGCAATACTGGAGATTTGAATCTAGATTTAGAATATGGTTCCTTAGAGGTATTGAAGGTTCTCTGACTTTGTGTGCAGAGAACTGAACTCTCCAAACCATATATAGTTTGGTGTGTAGTAAAGAAGAATTAACAATTGTCACCTCTTTCTATATTGTTTTTTTTTTTTATACAAAACATATTTACATTTGTAATGCTATGGATATGACATTTAATGAACTTTGAAAATTAATAAAAGACCTTTGACCTCAAAATTATTTTAGTATTTTCATTTAAATATAAAAAATATTAAATGACGTTTGTGCAATAAATATACATGTTCATGCATTGAGTTAGGCCTTACGGTGAACAGTACTGTATTTGAAATCCTGCTACCCCAGTACAATATTTATGAGCTTTTTGTTTTAATGGCGTTGGAAGATGTGAAGCCATGAGGAAATACACTCCAATATTGCCTTCCAACAAATGTAACACTATAACATAGGTCATTTAATCACCACATGGGATAAAAGTCACCATGTATACCACACATGTACCACTGATATAGGATCAACACAACTGTTAATTCAACACTCCAATAACGACCATAAATTATTACATAGTCTCATGCTACATCTGAAGCTACCTACCCGATGTAACTGGATGCTTCAAACTGTGTGTAGAGTATAGCTTTCATATTTCTTTCTAACTCATTTGACTAAAAATTATCGGACCCTGGGGATCTGATGATCTCAGAAAAGTCATGTGCACGGTCATGATGCGGCAGAACACTTTTTCAAAATACCAACATAGCGGGATGAGAAACAGTGTAACATGAGCTTTAACCCCATCATGCAGCATTATATGCAGACTAGAGGGCATGCACCTGATGTGAAAATGTTTATTTAACTCATTCAGAGATGATATATGGCATGAATTAAGGTTAAACTACTTGTAAGCATCTGATACACACATATGTTGTAAAAACACACAGGCAGTGTGATTTTGGCTGCAAATATGGTTCTTCATATTGATGATAGGTCAGATTGAAATTTGGGGATTGAACTTGAAGCAGTTTTGTTTCACTTAAAAGCGAGGTCACACGCATTATTTGAGAGAGAAGAGAAGTCGTTAGGTGGGACTCTAAAACAATGTTAGGAAAAAACCCTGAGCATTTGCTCAAAATAAATTAGACTTTACACATCCATTCTTGTTAGTCTAGCTTGCAGTACAATAGGTTTTTCCTCTTGGTAACAATGAGTCTGTCAAAAAAGAAGCACATTCACTTGCTAGTGTTCTTGAATATAAAAAAACATAAAATTAATAAAACATAAGACCTGAGGAAGCTTCCCAAGGAACAACAAGTGCAAAAGAATAAGACAAACAGCACAAGGGGAAGATGAATTTTTATGCAGACTCATCAAAATGCAAAGTCTACAGACAAAATGGCAAAGGCCAGAGCAGACGTCAGCCGAGCTCTAATAGAGCAGGCCAAGAGATCAGGACAGGATCGACAGCGCTGCATAAGCGGAGAGAAACAAGATGGGAAATTCATCCTCATCTGCATGAGCATTTCCAACTAATTTAGTTATTGAAACTAGAATAAACTGCGTAAAAGTTGTAAGTATGCTTTGGCTAAATTAAAGCTTGCCCAAAAACACATTTACTCTTCAAAGACTTCTCAAACTGACATTAGCAAACAGTAACATTGTAATGATGTAGCCTGTGTTGCTCATTATGAAGTCCTATGAAGCAACACATTCCAGAAGCATTTTATTGTCTATTCTCTTTAAGTCAAATTAGCGACTTAGCTGAAGTCATTTGGAGCCCACGGGTTTGTTGTTCATGTTGAATGTAATTTCTTCCTCTGCGTGGTGAAATGAGTGAAGCGACAGGCTGCACTAACAACGCATCATTAAAGAAAAGCAGACATTTTTACATCTGCGCCGCTTGATAGATAGAATGTTCCTCTGAACACAGCGGATGCCTGTCCCAACGAATCAGATACGCAGCTTCAGGGAGGGGCGCTACTTTATGTCTCGCATGAAGCACAGACACATCAAGGTGTAAGACGAACTGGCTGCGCTGATAAGACAAGACAAGCCCTGCTTACTTTAATCTTCTCCAGCCTTTGTCGAAATGCAAAGGATTTATTTAAAATATTCATTTACTTTTTCATCCTCATTTTCCCTCCCTACAAGACAGAGAATGATTTATTCCAGGGTAATCAGGAAATCACCTTTAACAAAAACTCAAAAGATTTCTTTATAAGGAAGACTCTGGGCAGAAATGCAATATAGGTGATATTCTTGAGCTTGTGTATAAATGAGTGTTGACATGCCAGTGCTGTAATTGTCATACACAGAGGCTGACATTCACACAATGCAGTTTAATAATAAAGAATAGTAAAGTTTGTGAAATTTGAATTCCAAGAAATGGCTCAATGTAAATGATTTGACATGTTTAGAGCTTTGTATGGAACACAATAGAACTGAAAATGTATGCAATTTAGCATTGCACAATGTTCTCAGGTAAATATTTATTAATCAAACCACAGTATTTAATAATTACTTTGGTACAGATTAAATCAACCTCCATCAACACCGAAAGCTAAAGTCCTCAATGACTATTTGACAAATGGTTACGATGGATGTGTCCATAGTAAAGCTTTTTACCTCTTACCTGTAAGCATGTGGAACTATAGTAAAGATTAAAAATCTGCATTTTGCCACACATCATTTTTAAGTTTGCATTTAAAGTAACCCCATAATAAGAGTATACAGAACACAAACAAACCAATTTACAATTGTGAGCTGATTTTCATAAACCTGAGTCAAAGCAGAGGCTTCTTATTTGAAATCTTCTCATGTGCACTGTGGATAGAGTTTGCCATGCCTACAGAAATTCGACGTATAAACAGCACTTGCATCATAAGAGCAAAATACTGTATTTTTTTAAATATAAGGAGCACTTAAAATCCTTAAATTTTCTATAAAATTGAGAAATTTATCTATGATTAAAGTTGTGCATTACTGTACACTGTGTCACTACCTGATCGGACCTCTGAGCTGTCTAAAAGGTAGCCCGCGCCTGGAGTACATGCTAGCAACAATAAACCAAGTAAGATAATTCAATATCATAGTTCCGTTTATTTTGGCCCTATATTAGAAACAGGGCAGTGTCATCCAACTACTCTGTCCTTCCGACAGAGACGGATAGCTCTCCCTCTAAGGAGAGAGCGGTGTTAAGGAGGAAGCACACATGACGCGCTGCAAAGCAGCATACGCGCGTCCAACGCTTAGGTTAGCTTTTAATTTTTATCAGTCAAATGTACACCAGAAGCATAACGCCATAACGGCTAAATTAGATTGAAGTTCTAATGTCAGACGTGTATACACTGCTGTTTGGCATGAAATAAATGGGAAAACATCCTGTTCACTTCCGGAAGTATCCCAAAATAAGAGTTGTCGAAAGTGAAGCGCCATGGATGATGTGGTTGTGACAAGCTAACAAACTAAAATATGAGATTTCTAATCAGATAAGGTAAAAACACAGACTTTTAGTAGATCAAAACATAAGATATAATACTGATAGTTTAATACCTTACCCCTACATTACTGTTAATTTGTCTTTCTTTAATTACTTACCCATGACAAAAGTTCTACTCTCCACAGAATCACACAGTTATGGGGTGTACTTTGCAGCGCTTTTAAAGAACACGCCCGTAAGCCACGCCACTTACGTTACGCGGCCAGAATAAATCCTCCTTACGGTGACCAGATTTCATTTATCTAATGAAAACTCGGGATGTCTGTGTGCTGTTAAGCACAGAGTCTCTCCCTGGGAATGGTTTGTTTTGTCTCAACTTTAACACTGACGGGAGACGGGGAGTGGGGAGTAAAACTCATGACATATGTGGTATTTAAAGCTATATAGTAGGTGTGGCACCTTGGCAACACACTTAATAAAAATGTACAGCCTTCAATAAGAAGGTCATGTGAATATGTACAATTTTGAAGTTAATACAGCAGAGAAGGTTGGAAATGGATATCGAGTATAGTATAGTTATCTCGCTTCCTTTTTTCATTGGGCATGGCTTAGGTGATGTCAGGACACAACTATTTACCTTTGTTGAGGTCCAGATCTGCAAAATGTATAGTGCAAGTTTAGTTTGACTTACTCACTGTGAGTGATTTACAACATTTTTGTATTTATGGTGAGAATTCAAAGTTTAAGGTCAGGCACACCCTTTCGTGACTCTTAATCTCCCCAACAATCTTCACATACAACATGTGTAAAATCTCCAAATGGTGGTTTTGATAAAAATCGGCCCTCTTCCCTTTGGGTTGACGTCGACTTGCAATATAAAATGTTTTTTCTTTGGGGAAGTCTGTAGTGAGGTACAGACATTGATGACTTACAGTTCTGAATGGGCACATTAATAGTTTTATGTTTTTTCTGTTATTATAGGAGCAAATTGCAGAAACTTGAACTCTTTCAGAAGATAACACTCTAAATATTTAACCAGAGCGGTAAAATGTATTATTAAACTTATTACTGTAACTATTTACTAGTTATTGAAGTTAGATTAAACAGAAACGTCGTTTTTTTTTTTATTTGGATTTTCTTGTTTGTTTTTATGTAACTGTGCGTGGAATAGACTCAGATATCAAATGAGACATTAGATACATGTCTGACCTACTACAAGGTTAAATGTGATAATAGCACCAAACTGACTACTCTGGAGAGGTATTTCTGTGCCAGTGTCCATCCGTTTACAAAAGTGGCCATTTACAGTCTCCAAATTGTCACTAGAGAAAACACATCCATATTCACCCTTTAAATGTTTGCAATTCCTAAATCATTCAACATGCAGTCATACAACAAACTAAAAGTCCGAAACGTTGCAAAAGAAGGTATTGTGCCACTTCACACAGGTAAACAAAACTCTTATGCATCCCCCATGCATTTGCATATATATAATGCTATATATATGCACAATTAAACACCAAGGGTACAAACAAAAAACCTGTTTACAGTTGTGGTTTTTGAACCCGAATTTGTGTTCGACTCCACATGCCGGATATAGTTATGACAAGGATTTCATAGGCCAAACTCCTCAGAATTAGTCTCAGAATCAGTCTCAGAGCTGTATGCACGAGAGCGGGTGGGACTTGCATCACATGAGACGACACACAGTGGATATGATTGGATTTGCAGAGATCACAGGTTGGTGCAGTTGGTCAAAATAGTTGTCAATCAAACGAAGAGAAACTGGAGTCCACTTTGGCTCAATGATATACATCATTTTATTTTTCAAATGGTGAATTTCTGATAATGAAATCATCAAGCATCAAGGGGTTTTAAAACAGAACCAGTAATTTAATACATTGTTAATCCTTAGGAACTGAGTTAATGGCTGCTAAAAATGTAGTGTCCCTATAAAGGGTTAATATTGTGAATCTGATGTTTTTAGCGATGTTGGGCATAGGAAAAATATCACATAAAGATTTTTGTTACATCTTAAAACCATTGCTTCCACAGGAAAAAAAAACTGCATTAGGCACAAAAAAGAAAAAAACCTACAGTCCACTTGGTGTCAGATAGTGTTTGCCTAACTCCAAAACGTATTTTCTTTTTTTAACTTAAACAACCTCAACAACCCTCAAGTAAAGTACCCTGTTATATAAAAGCTACCTTATGAAGCTTTATTGAAAGGAGGGAAATAAAACTGAGGCATGGTGCAGCAATAGACCAATGTGCCACACTGATGATACCTCTCTGCTCAGCAGATTGTCAGCACATCCTAATCCTTCAGGATCTAATATTGTCATATCACCCACCAGTATGTGTTTGCACGTTGTAGAATAAAGAAAATATGTATTAGACTGGGTTAAATGCATTATTTCATTTGTCTCAAATGAGTAATGATTTATTAAGAAGATTTTAGGGGTGTTCTGGCATCTCTTTGATGTGTCAAGAATGTATTAGGAGGATATGATATATAGTCTAGCTGGAAGCATTAATTTGAAAGAAAAAATTGTGTAGACTGTATACATTTCTGTTAGAAATATTTAGGTGTGCTGTGTCATAACACTGCAGCTTGTATTAAAGAAAACGTTAAGCAGCCTATATGGCACACACACAGAACAGACCACGGATTTATACAGTTTATGCTAAACTATCCCCCTGCCGTGACAGTGCTGCAGCACACGCCTTCATCCCTCTGCCACAGCTCCTTGCTGTGCAGTGCCGGTGACACACCCTGCTACGGCTTTTTTTCTCATTGATTTTGAGTTGACAGAGTGGAAATAGCCGTAATGTTTTGCTGCTGCGGTCCATCCATTTTTAAAATTTGACTAGCTGTTTGATTTAAGACGCACGCCCCTCTGCACATCACGGCGCTACTGAGCTGTTGTTTGTTGGGAATCTGTCATCTTGAACAAATCTTGTCATTCTCTTGTCACCTCTCCTGGCAACGAGGCGTCTTTGTGGGTATGCTTTTGTTCGTGGCACCCATCTGATTAAACTGGAGCCACCGCGGTGACTAAACGTCCCCGAGTAGTGTTTACGTGAGAATGAGCTTGTCTGGGTGCAAACATCATATCACATCCAAAGTTGCTTAGATCACGTCCTGCCCATCCTACCATACAGTGAGATATTGAACCTCTCAATCCTGTTTGCCTGCTTTACACTCATGCATGATTTAAAGCATGGCTCACTGTCTGGTGGAAATAGCTGTTTGTGTATATGCGAAAATGTGCTTAATAAAATGACTGCTGTGCTGAAGGTGTTTTCATTCACACCCTGGTACACAAAATAATATTTAAATCCATGTGCCCATATTTTCTTAAATCTCACTAGTTTTAAGTAAAAATTTATTTAAAGTGTAAGTTGTTAAAAAATGTTTTTTCTTTACCAATAAACTTTTCATGTGGATTTGAAAAAAGCTTTGGACCCTGATGAAATCTGAGCCCTTTGACACTTTTCAGGCCTTAATTAGACTTTTAAGGTTTAAGCTAGCTTCAAATCGTATAACCAGAAAAATATCAAAGCCTTGTAAAAGCTCGGACTCCTCCACTTCCTACCCAGCTGTCAACAAACACGAGCACCTCTAAACAGCTCTGAGAGTAGATGTCAAAAGAGCACAACATGCACCCAAAACCGTCATGGAACTTCGAGCCTTTTTGGTAGAAAGACGGACAAAATAGATTTTACAAGCCTGACCTGAATATCTTCCTGCTGTCTAAAAATCTTGACATTGGATAAATAGGGTGTTACTATGAACCAGAAAAATTGCCTGTGTCTTCCTCTTCATTCTGAAATTCAAGACAAATTGAATAAAATATAACCTTGTGTAAAACATCACCATCGAATGTGTCATCTTCTGTCCCATTTTCATAATTTGATCATATTTTTACGCTGTAGAAATAGCTGGGTTACAAAGCAGCCCAAAATCTGGTTATTTTATTAACCCAGCCTTGTAGCAAATATGAACAGAACCAGCCCTGCTTTGATTTAACACAACAGACAGGATATTACATGAATATATACTTTACTTAGAAAATGTCTTACCTTAAGGTTACCAAAGAAAAGAACAACAAATATTCTAACTATTATGCATTAATAGTTTGGTTAAAAATAAGTTTGTTTCTGCAGTAAAATAAGAAAGAAAATAAAAGTAACAATCCCAATGTCTAATAAAATTGTTATGGTTAAACGATTGAATTTGGATAACAAAAAACATACTCAATATATAATACTGTATAAAATATTGCCTGTCATGTGCTAGGAACATGTTTGGTCAAAGTGTAAATACTGAGCAATAGGGAACGATAAAGTTCTGAAGCAGTCTGTAAACAACCAAAAGGTTTCTTTTAGCCCTTTTCTCATTCAACAAAAGCAAAGTTGGTTTAAAACTACCCAACAACTTCCTCAATAGTAAAAACCCAGCATTCAGGTTGAACAAATAAAACAGAACCATTTTATGTTTAATGGCATATCCTCCAATTGTAACGGAAGAGAAGTCGGACAAACTTTTTGCCTGCATTTGGCTGTAAAAATGTTTTGAAAGAAAGCAAATTGATAGGCGTGTGAGAAAAGAGGCAGTGAGAAAATTGAAGGTCACAGGAAGATATTTTTACCTGATTGCATAGCAGCATGGTTCTGGAACTGTGACCCAAGTACTTGAACTGCTTTTTGGGGTAAAAAGAAGAATTTTGGTAGCAATTATTTGGTACAAAAACACAATCAAATCAACCACAGAGTAGAGCTAATAACTACCAAGAGCTAAAAAGATTTGTTGTCCAAGAGCCTTTATCTTTGCTTCGCAGAAAAACTTCTCAAAAGCGAATTGCATTAGAGAAAATTAAATCACAAACTGGTACAAACCACCAGACAGCAGTGCACCAGGAACAGGTTCTGGTGGCTAATTCTGTTTGCTTCTAGGACAGAAATTGGATCTTGTAATAACATCAAATCCAAATTAATAGTGTTCATGATCCATGTTTGAAAACTAGGGGGATTTGTTAATTAAAATGCTCAGTGACCTAATTACTAGTGGCAATATAAGCTAAAAACACTTTTTTTTATTTTGTACTTTTAAACTTTGTAGTAAAATATTCTGTAAGGAAGGTTGTGAAAGGCTCAGTGTGACAAAAAATCCTCTAATGCGCCTCACCTTCCTTTATATACAAGACAGCCATATGGGACATTGATGTTGGGGTTGTTCCAAGGTATATACCAGGAATTCCCGCTTAACAGGCCCTTGTTTATTACTTCAACTTAAATGTTAACTTCTGAGTGAAATTAAATCACATCCATCAACCAACCATGCAGTGCCAATGCATGAGAAGCGTTTTTTCTTTGTTTTAGTTATAATGCACCACAATTAAAAAGGCCTTAACGGGTTGCACTTTTGTTTTAACACCGTTCATCAATGTAGTGGTACCTGGAAAACATGATATTTATTTATGTGGTTATCCTACATACCGTTGATGCAGTCCATAAGAGGCAACTTGTCTAACGTACCATCATCATTCTTTGTCATTGCAACTACAAAACACATTCCAATGTGTTTTGTAGTTGCAATGACGAAGAATGATGATGAATTTCTAATGAAATTTGTCCTCTGCATTTAACCTATCTCTTAGGGAGCAATGGGCTGCCACTGTGCGGCACCCGGGGATCACTCTGAGGCTAGGGGTCTGGTTCAAAGTAGGATTCCAACCAAGAAAATTGCAGCCTTTCCCAGGATGCAAAGACCCTACTGTAACTACTAGACCACCACTCCCTCCTCATTGAGATCCACTGCCGTAGGAGTACAGTAACATGCAATATACCCAAGCAAATATATGTGGCATACACACCCATGATAAAGTTTGTTTTGATTGCCAAACGAGAGTTCTGGAAGCAATTATACTGCAGGTCTTTTCATCGCACTGGTTGACTTAAGTTGGTCACACCTGTCTGAAAAGAAGACCAGCTGTGTTTGTATCTGTGTCCTGGTGTCAGGAGGGGGTCTCAAAACAGAAACACACCAGCTCACCCGCTGACGTTACTGAATGCTGACATCCAAACAAACAGGCGGAGGAAATAAGCCGTGGCATCGAATCAACAAACAGCTGTCAACCGTCCCTGCGTTACGTTGACGGGGTTTTGCAGTGGTGAGAACAACAGAGCGTAAATAGGAAAGGACAGATGGACACGCTCCGTTTGGGTGACAGACTGCACAGCCCTGGGAAAGGTGTGGGGGACAGACAGCTTCTTATAAAGAAATATGTTTGACACAGTGAAGCCTAACAGCCAAAAATCACATTGTGCTTCTTCAGGAGGGGTTCGTGACACAGGAGGGGTGATAAAATATGGACGCTTTCGAGATGAAAATCACGAAGACAATCTTGCAGTTAAGATTTTATTATCTAATTAGGTTTAGCAATCATAACCTTCATCACTGCTCAAAGGTAAATATTCAGTTTCATCCATATAGATTCATTTCATCTGGAGGTTTGTAGACACACAAATGGAATCAGATTTTTTTTTCTTCGAGTAGAGAGTAATCAAACTGAATTGCACTGCCAAGGCTGTCACAGAAGACGCTCGCCAACAGTCCCCTGGTAATGTAGCTACAGTGATTGCATGTGATCTCAGTTGTGATAACAATGTTATTATATATCTCCATGCTTTCCCCCTGTGCATTCAGCATCACTTGCTGGTAATTCAGATATACCCTTGTGACTGGGCAGCCAGAGACAGCCCTGTCTGGTGGATTTGCTAAAGCATAGCTTGGACAGGAACTTATCTTAGTGGCTGTTGTAATGGGGAAGACATTAAGAAACGTTTTGTCCACTCCAGCACTTTTCTGTTATCACAAAGCACATGAAATACTATCTTTGCTTTCCACCTGATTCCAACAACCCATGATGCATTGTGTGTGTTTGATGGGTGTGACTTACAATCGTTAAAGCCACATCTGCGTAAGAAATCTCTTGCAGAGCAAATACAGAATAACACATGGAGGAAGGTCATTTTTCATAACTTAACTGGACGTTTTATTATTATTATTATTATTATTATTATTATTATTATTATTATTATTATTATTAGACAGTCACTTCATCTTTCAAAGATTGGGCGGAGGACTTAAAGGAGCATTAAGCAAAATGTCATTATTTTAGACAGAAAGAACTAAAAAATTGTGATGTAAAGAACTAAAGGTAATATGTCAGATGATCTATGGTATCATGCCGCATCTCTTGTTCTCCAGTCTCTTGTTTACATAGCCGGACCGGCCGTGTGTGCACGTACGTGCATGTGAACAGTTGCCACTCAGGGCTTAGCCTGTCCCTGCCCTAAAATGCCACCATCAGAGCAGTTCAGCTTTGGTGCACCCCAGCAGATCGAAACGTTATAACATTATAAAGTTACTTACTCCTTCACTAGACATGATTCTTCAAAAGGTGAAGGTGTGGAGGTAGAGAGCGGCGTGGCTTGTCATACATCTTGTTTTGGTCTACACCTGGGGTTACCAACCTTTTTGAAACTGAGAGCTACTTCATTGGTGTTGTCATACAAAGGGCTACCAGTACTGACCTTTGAACTACAAGAGTCTTTTTATTTATTTTATGTAAAATAAATACATTTTCATGCTTTGTTATAGATATTGTCATTTTTAAATCTATATAATGCAATTGTGATTAAGAAGAGAAACAGAATAAGATAAGATATTAGATGCAGCTCACTAGTGGATGGTCCTTTTTTTTAGAACAGGCTTGTGGGCACCACATGTGGTCCACGGGGGCTACTTGGTGCCTGTGGGCACCATATTGGTGACCCGTGGTCTACAGACAGTGTGCAAGCACCACCTAGTGATGGAATATCAGTTAATGCTGCTTTTTAAAGTCTCATTACAACAGACAATAAAAGCTATGATCAATGTAAAAAGTTTTGGGATGTATCAGGGCTAAAATATCTGGTTGCAATTTGTTGTTTTGAAGGAGGTTGGACCTCCCTTGTGTTGGTAATCTAGGATAATCTTGTAGCAGTGCAGCTGCAATATTTGGGATTTAAAAATGTAATAATATTTGAGTGTAGTATGGCATTTTCTATGATGTTAATTCTGATGAAAATACATTCATTACCTATTTGATCGTTAAGGGATGGAAAAGACAGGATCTCTAGTACTGATGAGTAGTGGAAATGGCAGGCAGGAATACATAATAATTTATAACAAAAGAAAAAAAATATTGACATTTGAAATTACATTTAATACTAGTCAGCAAGTTATTCAATAAAACTCTCCACTGTAAATATGGTCAATAGCACACAGCTATTAACAGCTCATTTATGTATCATAAAACAATGTAACATATCATATGCTATCATGAGCACCGTGGTTCCTTTAAAAGTTTCTGTTGGTTTCCATTTACCCCCCCTCCCCCCCCCCACCCACAAAACAAAATACTGATGCCACACAAATGAGCCAATAAAAACGTAACTTCACAAGTTGATCTGAGAGTGAATTCTGCCATGACTCACTGCTGTGCATACTCCAGGTGAGTATTGACAGGATTTATTTATCTTTACAATATTTTGACCAGGTATTAACATAAACAACAAGTTGATTGTCATTATCAAAACATACATGCATTCTCAACCACTGATTTAACATCAATCAGATGTTAAATCAGTAAAAATGTTCAACACACACTTGCTAAGGCCACATGTTAAACTTTGTCTGATTTTCGGTGCAAAGGCAAACAGCTCATAAAGACTAAAAATAAGAAATTGGAAACAATCATATGAAACAAGCTCAAAGTTGCAAAGCAGTTTAGAAGTTACTGCTTTGCAACTTTGAGCTCGTTTCATATGATTAGCTACCCAAACAAACGGCGGTGTGGTGAAATTAGCTATTTTATTGCACCCATAATCAATCGTACAGCAACAATGAGAGGAATAAGGTGGACAGTATCTCATCTCCTCAACTTGCCGAGGCAAATAAGGAGTGTTTTTATATTGGATTTTGGAAATAGCAGCCCATGTCTATGTTTGCATACCAATACTTACATTTAGAATAATATGCAGCTGACTCAGTGGTTAAACAAATTATATGAAATAGCATATTTGTTTAGTCCCAGTGTAGCTCTGTCTCTGATTTCAGTGATCTACAATTAACATTGATTGTCAGAGCTCTCAGAAGCCAGTAGAGAGTTTGATGTAGAGCCCTGTTGTTGAAAACATTTGAAACCACTTATGCAATGTAGCTGAAGTGTCTTACAGTTTGTTTGAAGGGCAAGACACTCACCAAACAGGTATAGCTGCGGACAAACTTTAAAGAAACATACTGTGCCTATAAAATATGCTGCACTGTCTTGTTGTCCCTGATGCCCCTCTGTTAGATTAAAGGGATGTTTGTGACAGCAGTTGTTTCATTTTGCTTCAATTTGGCAGAAAGGAAAGAAAACATCAAACAGTCTGAGGGCAGATTTTATGCATTGAAATGTACACATTATACAGTAGCATGTCTATTAGCACGTTCTTTATTACCACAGCAAACTGTAGAATATTGACAGTAAAAATAGTCACACTTTATGAAATTTTAAACACTTAAATAGAATGACTTGTGAACAATGGTAGCTTTGTGAAAGAGATATTTCCTTGTATGAAAGTGAACACTTTTCTGGGATCAGCATATTGACCTAAGACTGCTTTTAGCACATTTAATTTCTTCTTGACAGCAGAAGCAGACAAGATTGCAGAGAAGACTGTTACAGAAACTGTCTATGGTTATGAATGCTGCAAATTACCCATTCCACATAAAAAAGCAGTTGGTTTATTTATTCAAAGCTCGTTGAACATTTTCTTTGGAGAAAAAGTCAATCTTTAGGAAAACACATTTTTAGTATTTCAGATTCTTGACTGACCAAACCTGCTATTTGTCCAGTAAAAACGTGAAGGCAAGGGAAAAAACAACAAACAAACAAAAAAACCTGAGCTGTGAGTTATATTTTTAAACACCAATTTACATTATAAAAGTTATTTTCACAATTCTTTGTGATTGTCAAAAGACATTTTACTACCTGGTCTAATTTCATCTTACTAGTGCTTTGTATTTTTGTGATAAATAAATATAGACCAGTCTTACTTTTTTATTTCTTTTGGACACAAGATTCTTACTTATCTTCAAGATAAAATCTCAGTTTCCTATTCTCTTTGTAAGAGGTTAGTTTTAATGTGGAATCTGTTCATGCCTATGAATTCCTTATCTATTTATCATGATTAAGGCTCAAATACCAAGCAAAGACCACAAATGCCTGTCTTAAAAATAAACATGTTTTCAGTTCAATGTTTTTCATTGTTTTAGTTAGATTTATTTTTATTTTAAAAAATCACACCTTTGTACTGTTTGCAAGAAAATCCCCCCAGATCACGTGTCTGTATTATCACTTCTTTTAGCAACACCCCATTCATGGTGCTTGACATGGATATTTTTAATTCAGCAATCATCCCCTCCCAGACAGATCAATCATGCTTGCCTTAAGTTAATGTGGATTTCAAAAATGAGTGCTAGCAACTGTTCTTTTGGTTTAGGCTCAGCGAATTTGAAGTGGGTCATGCAGCTGCATTGTAATGCAATGCCGTAAATTCACAATGGTATCTTAATTTTTTAGAGTATGTATAAATAAATGCTCAGCCCAGATGGCAGAGTGGAGAAGAAACACTGGCAGTGTTGCTCTTATAGGAATAAGGTAATCAGTTTGAATGTTGAGTATTGGATGTACAGAGCTTTTCTAATGCGGTTTGTAAGTTGTTGTTTTTGCCTCTGCCCATGCAAGTTTCCTCTGGTTGCTCCTTTTTTCTTCCATAGCTCAAACACATGTATGTTAGATATACTGCTGAAGTAAGCCAACATTAGAACTGAGTGTGAGCATATATTGTGGTTTGTCTCCTGTGTCTCTGTGTTGGCTCTTACAATATAATGGAAGTGTCGGCTCTCGCCCAGTGAGCTGAGTCCAGCTCCAGCCCCCAATGAAAAGAATGACAAAATTAAAACTCATCCAAAATGTAATTGGTACTTTATATTTATGTTATGTGGGAATTTGAGGGTTTGTGGTTTATTTCGCCTCAGACACTTCCCAGTGTCATGCTTTTCACTTCCTTTTTCCTGTTTCCAAGCTTTGTTTTTGTGGCACATATGTTTGATTAATTAATGAATCTCTTGTGCAGTGAGTCTGCAGTTCCTCTGTTCCTCTGTTGTTGTAAAAGCTGTGTTAGCTTCTATTTCCTTACTGTGGTTTGAAATCAAAGCTTGGGCATTAATGTGATTAGCTGAATGTGACGATACTAACAATTTCAAGTTTCAGTTTCTCAGCTTGTGTGACAGTAGTTTCTTTTACACTGTTACGTAAACCACACCATCCATCCTTCATTTTCTGCTCATCCAGGAGCAGGTCTGAGAAGAAAACCTGGTCGTCCCACTCCCCAGTGATTCTTTCCAGCCAATTCTGGAGGCGTTTCCAGACTAGAAGGCAAGGGAAGTTTATTTGTAACACACCGTTTATATACAGGGTAATTCAAACTGCTTTATAAAAGCTAAACACTAAATAACTTGGGAGCACTGAGAAGAGAGGTCTCTGATGGGGGGGGTCTACTTGGTTCATACCTGGCCAGCAACTCAAACACATATTTAGGTCAAGACTATTCAGTTATTTGTTGACCGCTGACAAGATTTAAAATTCTTTTCACAAACAAGGAGCCAGTGTTGTAATATTACAGGCTGATGTTATTCACTATACTGGTGTTCATCAGGACTCTGGCACTGGTATTTTAGATGGGCTGCTGCTGCCTGATTGATATTTTTTACAGACCTGTATTGACACTATTACAATACTTAAAATAAAAGCATGCACACATTTTTATTTCTTCTGCCTGGACAAGAGATGTTTATTCTGGTAATTTTTAGAGAGCAGAGAAGCCGATTTAGTGATAGATCTTATGTGGTTGTTGAAGGGCAAATATCATGATACTCAGATGGAACTGAGCCCTTGATCAGATGACGTCTCTGGGCAAATCCCTCTTCATTACGGGCAAAGATTACTGAACCTTTGATCCTTGAAGTGCTTCGTGCAAATGAGGAGGATTTTCACCACTGAAAAATTATTTCTCCCACGAAAAATATAGTTTACCAGGCACTTCTTTGACAGGGTTCTGATAATAGTGGTTGGTGGAGTGACTGTGGGGGTTAATACACCCAACAATTTGTCCACTTACAGCTTCGGTATCCTTGAGTTTGGACTACAAAATCGAAGTGACAACTAAGCATGGCAGAAAAATGGTGGGATGCCTATTGTCATATTTAGACGTTCTGCAAAAAGAGCTGTGACCTAACAGCGAATAAAACGTAACAAAACTGAAAAATCTTACTGGCTTGAAAATATGGCCCAAAAAGAATCTAAAAATATGTAAAAAATTCATTGGAAGACTAAATTCAACTTTTAAGTTCTTCCAGAGGCCCCAAGTACACATCAAAAGGTATTTAAGGACTGGAAAATGGAGTTTGCTTGCTATATCCTTGCATTTTTTTGGATAAAAAAAATTATGAACTTAATGCAGTTTCTGCATTAAGCTCAAGGAAAGCTTCCCCATTTACTCATGGACATTTTGGATACAAAGCCTAATTAACTGTAGTGGACTACGGTCAAATGTTGAGACTGAAGCATAACATTGTATGCCGTCAGCATAAATATTGTAGGGTATGTTTTCGTACTAAATTGAGCTAAGGGGATCAAGTAGATGTTGAATAAAAGTGGCTGGACAATAAAGCCAGAAGGGAAAAACTCTCTCTCTCCAGTGAACTGTTGGTCTCTTCTCAGTGGGATGTGCCAAGAACACCTCCAAAGGGAGGCAGCCAGAAGGCATCCTGATCAAATGCCCAAACATCTCAACTTACTCCTTTTGATGCAGAAGAACAGGGACTCTGCAATATGACGGAGGTCTTCACCCTATCCCTAAGGCTGAGGTCAGCCACCCTACAAATAAATATTATTTCATACGTATTTCATACATATTTGGGAACTGTATATGTTGTGTGTGTGTAGCACCTCTCGTCCTAAACGAGACAACATTAATGAAGACACTGACATCTATCTAGGTATTTCTTTAGAGCTGTAATTGGAGCAACCCCCTGTAGGGCGGTTGTGAGTTGAACATCTGACATTTTTCTTTGCCAACAGCAACATAACTAAAGGTAGAGTTCTTTACAATAAACACTATTTGAAAATAAAACACCATAAAATCCTTCTCTGAATAGGGTCTTTGATCTGTTACTCACTCTGTAAAAGACTGAGTGGGAACTCTCATTTCCTGGGGCATCTGTTCTCCTGGATGGTGTATCTATTTTATGTAATGCCTTTCCTTCTACCTGGGTAGCACTAAAATGTTTATGTAATATCCTGTCTGTGCTCATGGAAGGGAAATCATGGATCTGCAGTCTGGGAGAGTCTCACAGTTGGCCCTACTGCTCTCCCAGCTGTTCAGTCTTCCAGGGCTCGGCTCACCATCTTGAAATCTTCCACCGTCAAACCGGTATTTTGGAACCAGTCTACACAACGATGCAGAACAGTAAGCTTACCAAGTTCTCTCCTAATATGAGATCTCATCAATTGTAGTTACTCACACAGAGCAGCAATATACTTCCAACAGCTGTGGTCTTAAGTTAGCAAACAATTTTAGCTTCAAAATATGGCACTTGCTAATTTAACAAGCATTTAAAAAAATACTTGTAAGATCAATTAGTGTAAAGGCTGCAAGAATATTCAACACGCCATGACACAAAAATTATTTTCTCAGTTAACAAACTCTTATGATGCTTCATGCTGTAGTAACGTCCAGTGCAGCCTTAGCCATATTATTAGTCAGTTTAACGGGTATTTAATGTCATAACTGCTGTTTATGAAATAAGACAATGCAAAACAGAGTAACAAGCAGAAAATATGCTTATATTACCTGATCATTAATCTGTTGTCCACAGAGTCCAACTATAAAGCAGTGGTTCTCAACCCTGGTCCTCAAGTACCACTGTCCTGCATGTTTAGGTGTCTCCTTGCTTCGACACACTTGACTTTAATGAATGGATGATTAAAGGTCTATTGTTCTATTTTTGTGTCTCTAAAGCTCCCTCTAATTGGAGATAAAAAAAAAATCTGTTGAGTTTGATTTGATGATAGAGTAATGTTCCCATAAATGTGCCTCATTATACAAATAATTTCAAAACAAGTAGGCTGGCAAAACTGGAAAAAGATCCATTATCATCATTGATATGAGCTCCAAATTATGAGCCTCAAGATGAAATGTGCTGCTGCAGCAACAGAAATCATGTTTATCTAAAAAATAACATCACTGACTGGGCTGTCTGTCAATGGTTGTACATTTCATTTAGCCACAGACTATTTGGTAAACATAGGCTATACAGAGACATTATGTGGAACCATAATTTGAAATTAACTGATGAAAATACATTTCATATGCTGTTGGGAAAAAAGGGGATATGAGGAAAACAATTATATGATGTACAACTGAAAGAAATGCAAAATCACAAATGTTAAAGATAAGTTTGTGATAGACTGAATACAAGAAGGCCCAAACACTGTTCTCCGTATTCTGTTGCATCGGACCCTTTCTGGAATAATTACTTTCTTCTTGAAGACCAATTGACCTTATAGGAACCAAATTTCTGCCCTAACGCAGCAGACCCACCCTTTCCAGGGTTCGTAATTAAGGTTAGAACTACTGTACCAGTAATGTTTAAGGCTAAGTTTAACCCCGGGCTTAACTAGCTTGACTAGTGTAAACAAAACGGCAACACAGAAACATGAGCAAACAGAGGGGCTTTTGGAGGATGAAATAGGATATTTAAGCGCATGGATAATGAGTTTTGCCCTAAAAAATTAAAACCATGGCTGTTTTTTTTTAATAATTTATGAGGGATATCAACAGAGAGGACCACATGAACTTCTGTTCTTGTCAGTGCAGTTTCCGCAACAGGAGCCACAGCTGGCCAAGAAGCAGTGTGAGTCGGGGTTTGCGGAAAACCGGAACTGGTCCGGGATCGCAACCTGCACCGCATTCAATGTGAGGTTTGGGCACAAATAGAGTAACTAAAATAAATGAAAGCTGTTACAAAGTCCTAATATGGCACAACATACAAACTTGTGTGTATATGACTTGTGTATAATTGTTCTCAATGTTTTTGTGCCCAAAGGATCAGGTTGTTTCTTTAAATGAAGTGTTTATTGCCCGTAGCGCCACCTGTAACAAGATTATTCAACTTAGATTAGTCTTTATACATTTGTAAATTGTATGTACAGACTAGAGGGTGCGAACTGAAATCCATGCCGTGGTTTTTGGATGACGGCATAGTTACAATATTGCAAAACAACAGCCAATAAATATATATAATTGGCCTTGTTCAAGACTAAATCAATGACAAAACAAGTTGTTTTTATAATTAGGTGATTTCATGATTTAGGGGGTATAAATATTTCCATTTTATTCAGCAAAGACTATAGCATACCATAGCTGTAATTCAGGCTAAGGAAGATGATTAAATATCTATTTTATCAATTTCTAAAACACTGAAATAACAGTTTTATTGCCTAAAATTCATTAATGGCATTTATTAGTCTCCCCTTTTGCATTTTTGAAAGCACTGCTATGTCAAAACCAGCTGCTTCAAACATACACATTCACAGTTTAATGAGGGCCCGGGCTGCCTAACACTTTAACTCCTCTAATTATTCTCAAAGTGCTTGCTGTTTGAATATGATCTGATCTTCAGCAGAAACATTCACAGGTTCTAGAAGAGAATAAGACCTTAAAGGCGCTCAGGCTCTTCGGGGGAAAGAGACTTAACGAGCTCAACAGCCTTTGAGTTGCCTGGAGACAGTGGCAGGGTTATAAAAGCATTAAGGACGGAAATCAAGTCCTTCTGAACACATAAAAAAGAAAAAGGCAGCATGGATTCTGACTAAGCTGTGGACAGCAGCTGTAGAGGGTACAGGACTGCGAGGACAAATGGGGAAGACAAAAGAAGACTTGAGATCAAAACATAATCGACAATCACTAAGGTAGTGACATTTAGATAAAGCTGATTTAATGCTACATTCTAACTTAAATCTTGGGGCAGAACTCCCTATAAGGCACTCTTGAGCAAGTTGAAGGCTTAACAGTGACATTTCCAAGCACAGAGCTGCCATGCAGTACATTTCCTTTTCTAATTACAGAGCGAATCTCGGCAGTGCTTAATATTATGCAGTGTCAAGCGTTGTCAAGAAGTACATTTCTATCACTAATCTAATTAACCTTTTCTCATCTTTTCTCTGTCTTCCACTTTAATTTTCCCTAACAACATCATTTGCATTGTGTTAGGCCCCGATTCAACTTAAAGTTTAGATTTTCCCACTTAAAACATACCAAATGTAGTAAAATAAACAAATACATAAATAAAATAAAAAAACACAATCAGAACTGATGATAGGGTTGAAATTATTTTCCCTCTCCATGCTAAATATATGTTAAATGTAACCTATTTCATAATAACACCAGAAAACAGTCTAACTTGAATATGGTTCACAATGGTTTCAGTCAGGTTTCAACAATTTTTCTTTCTTCACTTGACCTATTAATTAACATAACAGGAATTTGCAATTTTAAGTCACTTTTTGGCTTGATTAGCAGGACAACTTTAACCATGGCAACAACAGTCACATTTTTAACACTCTACTGGTCTTTGCAACTCACAGTTTTGACCATAATATGCGATTCTTAAAACTAATCCACGTGGCTTCATAGAAAAATGTGAATACTGCTTCATGCATGGACGTTCATGGATAAAATGAGCCATCCAATGCTTTTGGTTTCCAGGGTAACAAGTCCCGCTCTCGGCAGCGTGCATGAAACCTCTGTAGACTTGTATTTGTTGGCAAAAAATATGTATGCTGGCTTCCATTTTCATGTTGTATGTGATAACTACATAATTGAGGAAAGACATATGTTCGCTAATTACAATGACTTGAAAATGTATACCCCCCCCCCTCCCTTGAAAGTATCACCCTTAAGTTGTTTTTATAAATAAAGTCATTATATTAATATGTTTTTTTTTAAGAATAATAATATAAAAAAAAAAAACTCCCTAAAACATCAAATTCCAAAGTGATTTTAGCAATGAAATCTTATTAACTAAAAATATAAAGGGTATAGCTATTTACCCCTATTGGTCAGTATTTAGTAGATTCACCTTTGGCTGTGTGGATTGGATATATTTCAATCAGGATGGCAAAATACACCCTCTGTCTTGCCAAGTTGCTCAGGGATTGGATGTGAACAACTGTTTTCCATTCCAGCCACAAATTATCAATATTATAAAAATGTGGGCTTTGATTTAGATATAGTGTGGCTTTTTGACTTTTTTTTGGGTCACTGTTTAGTTGAATTTATAGTTGCAAGTTGTTCGCCAAGGGCAAAACAACAAATGTTAATACAGTAAAATATTGCTGCACAGTTAACATTAATCTTTCCACACAACATAATGTATATAGATGCTCAAAAAGGCGTGAGAAGAAGTAATACTTATTGAACCCAACCCATTCTTGCTAGAAAATATATGTCCGCCCAAGTCGTAGTTCTTTGAAAAACTGAATCAGATTATCCTCAGTGATTGGGCTGCAACTTTCTGACATCATGTGTCCTTCTACCTTTACAAGTCCTCCATGTTATGCAGCTGATTAGCATCCCCAGAACACGATGGTGACACAATCACCCTTCATGGTAAAGATGTTGTGTTTCTGGTGTAAGGGCTGTTTGGCGTTCTCCAAACAGGATGTAGCTTCATTGCCAAAACATTTTATTGTTTTCTCACCAGAACAAAGACTATTTTTCTTGGAGTTTCCCACATAGTCAGATGACTTCCAAGTGAGATGAACTTTTATATTGACTTCTCCCCCAGACAGCTTTTGGCCAGTGAAAAACCTATACAACAGCTGCTGTATGTACAGTCTCTCACAACTTAGCCACTCACACTTCAAACTCCTTCAGAGTGATTACAGGTGTCTTGATGGACTCCTCACCAAACTTCTTCTTGCCAAGATGTTTAGTTTGTGTGTTTGGTAAGCTCTTGGCAAAGTTAGACAAACAGCACATTCCCCATTTTCTTTTGATGGATTTAACCAAATTCCACGAGATGTCCAGTGTGTTGGAAATATTTTTATGTCCATCTCCTGGCATAAGCTTTTCAGTGATACTTTCTCTGGAATCTTCATGGACCACACTCTGTATCTCCCAGATGAAAGTGTTTTATATTGGAGTTATATGACTTAAATACACTGCCTTTAGATAATCTCTATATCAGTAACTGTGAGACTGCTGGCATTAGCGACTGAAAGTCAAATGATGTTATTTACAAAAGCCTTAAGGGATTAAAACAGGGTTAAATACTTTGTGGTCGTGGTAGTGCCCAAATATACAAAACACAAAAAATAACAAAAACTGTGAGAAATAAACTCCTTACGTAGTTCTTCATATGTAAACCTTTACTCCCCTCCCCCACTTCCACAAAAAAAAATGTTCATGTCCAGCAAGCCAAACCTTATTTACATTAGAGATACGTGCTTACGATCACTTGATTAAGAAAATTGCAACAGCAGCATATTTTGTTACCTCCTCTAATTTCCAACCAAAAACAGGGAGTGGGTATTTTTAGATACTGCTCCAGGATCATCTTGAACCCTATTGTACAATCTCATTATTAGTAAAACCTAAGAACTGTAGAATAGGTGGATGATTATAGTTCTCCCACACAGTTCCTCCTGAAACCTTGAGTTCCTTAAAATCCATCCATCCATTCATCCATCTTCTTCCACTTATCTGGGGTGGGGTAGTGGGGGTAGCAGCTTTAGTAGGGAGGCCCAGACGTCCCTCTCTCCAGCCACTTGGGCCAGCTCCTCTAGGGGAACCCCAAGGAGTTTCCAGGCCAGCTGGGAAACATAGTCCCTCCATCATGTCCTGGGTCTCCCTCTGGGTCTCTTCCCGGTGGGACATGCCAAGAACACCTCACCAGGGAGGCGTCCAGAAGGCATCCTAACCAGATGCCCGAGCCACCTCAACTTGCTCCCCTCGACGTGCAGGAGCAGAGGCTCTACTCTGAGTCTTCTCCGGATGACCGACCTTCTCATTTCAGCTGCTTGTGTTCTTGATCTCGTTCTTTTGGTTACGACCCAAATCTCATGACCATAGATGAGGGTTGGAACTTTGATCTACCTGTAAATCGAGAGCTTTGCCTTTTGGCTCAGCTCTCTCTTCACCTCAACAGACCAGACACCGCCTGCTTCACTGCAGATGCCGCACCAGTCCGTCTATTGATCTCCCGTTCCATCTTTCTCTCATTTGTGAACAAGACGCCGAGATGCTTAAACTCCTCCACTTGGGGCAGGACATCCTCCCTGACAAAGATTTGTTTGGTGTTGCCTTTAGATGTTAATGTTGAGGTTTTTAGTCCAACCTGGCCTAAAACTTGGTCTGCTGCTACTATTCCACTGCAATGTTCCTCTGGAATGTTTTTCTTTACTCTGATGCTTTTTTTTGTTGTTGTTCGTATACAGCGCTTTGAATCGTCTTGTTACTGAAAGATGCTTTGGAAATAAACTTGCCTTGCTTTGCCTTTAAAATTGTGATAAGTACATAAACATTTAAACATAAGCCTGCAGGAGGTATTGACCTTTGCGTTGCCTCACAACGGAAAGCAATCATTTGTAACATCAAGGAGGACGAAAGCTCGCAGATCTAATTTTCAGCCTTCTGTGTGCAGATAAAGTATTATTGTTACCTAACCCGGTTCGACAGTTTGGTTTTATTGTTTCTACAATCACAATGTTGGAAATGTCTTTCAGGAGATGAAGAAAATGTATTTTACTGGTAAAGCAAAACGATGATGAGGGCTTTGATCTGAATTTTGGTACATAGTTATGTCTTTTGATCTACAATTTGTTAAGACTTTAATTTGTTTGTAAATGTCATTAAATAAATTGCATATTTGCACATTTTGCATCATTGCATCTCCATCTAGCATCATAAATGCTACCGAACTCTTAGTCCTTAAATGCATTCTTGCACAAATGCCCTTGCACAATCCAATTCTGTACATACAATGGTTTGTATACTGTGACCTTCTCCTGCATTGTTTACATTTCAATTGTTTTTATATTGTAATTTAAATCTATTGTTTACTTTTAAATCTCTGCTGCACCTAAAAACTGTAATTTAACTTTTACTGCAATTTACAAAGCTGTATGCAATGAAATTTCGTTCTGTACGCACTCTGTGCATATAAAATGACAAATAAAGTTGTCTAAGTCTAAGTCTAAGTCTAAGCCTAAATAGTTAAAGTGTGTTGTGTACCAGGTCGTTTAGATGTCTAAACCCCATCTTCTTTTGGCCATGCTTAACCGCACTTCATCAAATGTTCCATGGTGCTCACTCCAACCAACTTCAGATAAACCCAAATGAAGCAGTTCCTTAAAGCGACAGCAAAGTTCAATTGGAAATTAAAGCATCAGTTATCAAATCAGGATCTCTTGATTGTAAGCTGTGCAAATGTGCACCTCCAACATCGTACCCTCCCAACTCAGAAGGTATGATTTGATTTGTCTTGAAGCTGCTATAACTGACCTTGCTTTTGACACAGTGTCCAAGGTGCTGGCATGTAATTTTAACACATTAAGTATCGCTAATGTGCCACAATTAGCTCAAAGTGTTGCTATTAGTAAGAACCCTGCAGCCTTGCAGGCTGAATGCATTCATTCCTGATCTGTTGAGTGTTTATTTATTTTCAGCCTGACAGAAAAGACTAACTGGCCATGCAAATCCTAGAAGCATTTCTCTTTTTTTCATTACATCTCTGGAGGCAGCCTGTTGTCGTGCTTGTGCTTTCCAGGAAATGCCTCATCATATATTTAAGACTGATAAGTGAAGGTGAACCTCTTTATTTGGGTGTTAATATTTTATAGGATTAGCTTTAATGACAGCATATTGTAGACAGAAGATGAAACCCGTAAATCAGGATGAAGAAAACAACTTGAGATGATTACGGTCTTCAGGGAGAAAAACAAGGGAGAAACACAGACCTTGGCTAATTTGATTGGCAGCTATTTTGATGGCTGCTGAAGTGTCCAGGTGCCCTCTTATCTAATTCTCTGTTCAGCTGGGAGGCTGCAGTCTATAATAGCCTCGTTATGGAGGCTTGTTAAATTCATTACAAAAAAAAAAAAAAAAAAAGGAAAGAAGCCGGGGCGTCAGTGGGGGCAAGAGCTCAGTTGTCCTGACATTTTTCAAGCGCAGACTCGGCAGGGGCAAAAGTGTGCTCATTTTCATTAGAATTCATTAAAAAACATCTCTCTTTTCAAAAGCAGTTTAAAAGATGAATTGCTATTTTGTGCTTTCAGTGCCCACTGCCCACACAGTGATACTTACAAGTCAGGGCTATCGCTGAGGGGGGAAAAAATTAATTAGATGGAAAATATATATTTGACATGATTATTAAGAAGAAATTTCATTTATTATAACGTTAACCACCCAAAAATATGTTCAACAGACTGTATGTTTCCCAGGCAAACTAATTGCACTAGCATGGCACAGCCGCCCACATTGAATCACTGAATATATGCCACTCTTAGCCTGCAGCTCCTTCCCAGACACTGTATAAATGATCAAATTATCAAACAGATAAAAGTGAAACAACAACTTGCAAACAAGGAAAACAAAATGTTCCATGTAGGTACACACACGGGCACAATTACAAAATAATGATAGTGTTGTTCTGTCAATTCCATATGTAAGACTTTTTTCACATTTGTACTTTCATAAGCTAAATAAAGAACTGTTTGTGGATGCAAACTCTGTGCAAACCATGCCTTACTAATTCTGAAACTAGATGCTAAGACAGATCTGATCTTAACATGGCTCTATCAAGAAAATAATGTATTTCTGAACTGTAGAGAGTGCAGCCATTTAAATGAAGCATTATGCATGCATTTAGGGGAAAGTCAAATAATATTAACGAATATCTGTGCAAATCATAGCCAAACCTAACAGTGTGGCAATCTTAAAGAACGTCGTTGTTTGAGACATGCATCTTGAATGTAAAAATAGCAATTTTTTTAATTTACGATTAAAATTAACAGGAAGGGATCCAGCATGAGTGTTTCTTATAAATGTATCATAAGTTTATACAGTACATTCTGTCTACGGCATGCCTCTGTAAATTATAAATTCAGCAACTGCTTTTTATTTACTGACAAATGTAGATGATTTATTCCACATTATTTTATAATCTGTAGTGGCGCATTAGAAACATTCCATTATTCATCAATTTAGAAATGCCATTCCAATCATGACTCCTCCCTCTACATATCAGATGTTGATACACATTTTGAAAACTGCACCTTCTGGCAAGGACCTGGTGCTTTTTTTTGTTGTTACTTAAAATTGTGATAAAAAAAACTATAAAACATTTTCTCAATTTATTTGATCAATTTGGCATCTGCCCTGTTGTTGCCCGAAGAGAAGACTACTGTGGCCAAATGTAAAACGTGTTTCAGGTTAATATTCAAAAGCTGAATGGATTTTACCATCTCTGCTTTGTAAAGTAGGCAGATGCCGAGCCCTCCTGGAAAATAAAGTCAACATATACATAAAACTTGTTAGCAAAAGGAAACATGAAGTGTTTTAAAATCTCGTGGCCTCACCTGTGATCATGACATGTGAAACACTAAAAAAAGGATAAAATATTGAATGTTGAAAAACACGGGAGACTGACAAGGTGAGACAGTGATGTGCTGTGGCTCACCTGGGATGGTGCTGTGCCGCACGCACTGACTGATGCTGGCAATTAGCAAATTCCCATCGCTGTCTCTCTTTAAATATCACCAATATATGTTTGATTACACATGTACTACACATGGAGACGTTCCACAATCTAATACATCTAATTAAGATGCATGTTAGCCTTTCTGGTTGGCCATAAATGTGTGGCAAAGAAAAATCACAGGACAGTATCACACTGATAGGGGGCAGTGCTGAGCCCCATAGGAACAATGGGCAGGGCTGTGGCTTCCACAAGCCTGTAACCTTTCACCAATTTGAATTTGTTCTGACAAAATGGAAGATCACATCTCAAAACATAGAAGGATTTTTCTAAAATGGATTTTCAGTTGAGTCAGGAAGTATTAGAAATCTGAAGGCCAACTCCGGAGCTGAAAGATCTGCTTCTAACAAGTGGGAGAAAAGTAACTGGCCGCTGTTTTAAGCCAGAGTGGTACACCCAAAAAGACTGACTGCATGACTGATCGTACCTTTTCTGCTTTCCATGGCTTTTATTTTCAAAATGTGACGATGTCTGGATTAATGCAGGATATTGTGACCTTATTTATCAAGGAGTCACAGCAAACATAAAAGACGTGTCAAACATGTCAGCTACTGACATTCAACGCCAGATATCATTAAAAAACATTTAGAGCTTAAAGGGTTTGATTTGGCTTTCAGTGAGCAGTGCAGACTGAACATCAGTGTCCATAACGCAAAGGTTAGGGAGAACAGTGAGATTTTAAAAGATTTGATTAGCATATTTTGCGACCATGAACTTCATATACAATTTTCATAATTATATGTGACATAATTTTCAATTGTAATAAAAAAAGAGATCTAATTTGACCTTATATTAAATAATCCTTTGTCTTTCTTATTATGGTATTGTTGAACAGTGTGGTATTGATTAAAGTATAATTAAAAGCTATTAGAACGACTAAATGTTTCAATTAAGGTCAAAATGGAAATATGAGCTTCAATTTTAGATTCATAAATTATTACATCCAACTCCGAGGGGAGTCAGTACCTCACCAGTCGTGAACATCACTGCTTGTCACTGTAAGAGAGCTTTGGATTACTGAGCAATTATTTCACCCCTTAGCCCAGATAAGATGCAGTAAAGCTTCATTTGAATCTTACCCAAACTTTTAAATGTGCTTTGCTTCAAAGTCCTTTTAAGACTCTCAAGAAAAAACCCAAAATAAAAGTTTTTGATGTTATTCAAATTTCTTTAGCTCAACTTGTATTTAGTGCAACTTCTTTATTAGTCTGGTAAAGAAATAAACAAACAACACGTGTAAAACGGCAATGTAGTACTTTGAATTGTCTTGCTACCAAAATATGCTACACAAATAAACTTGCCTTGACATTCCATACAAAAAATGCTGCAGTTTTCACTTATCGTCTGATTTACCTCCTCAGTGTTCAACAGGTTTATTTCAAAATATATTTTTCAAGGTTTGTGTGGTCTTCTTTTTCACCAAACCACCCATCAATAGCACACAGCTAAATATCAATCAGCCTAGCTGTGGCACACATTGTGTCTCTTCAGCCCAGCCTAAGCAATCAGCTGATTGTTCCTCAGCCTCTAAACCATTTCAAAATCACTTCAAAGTCTTCAGCTGAAATGTCAACCAATTTACAAACACACTACCCCCTAGCATCCTTTTAAAATGGAAAAGGCTCTCTCACCTGCAGCACTGCTACCACATAAAAGGTAGGATCTACAGTATGCAGGGCAAAAAAAAAAAAAAAAAGCAACACCAATAGCCTTCAAAACAAATCCTGACAAACTATTAATGTCAAAAGTGTGCTCATTTGAAACACCAAAAAACAGCAACATTGCTGTAGCATGCTTCCTCCCTGCCAGCCTTTGTGTGTCCCCTGATGTATTTTCTTTGTTCCCCTTTGGGGTCTGTTTGTGGCACCCCCTGCTTATTATTTATTATGTTATTTCTAAAATCCGAACGTCCAAAAGACACCAGAGCTGCTGTATAATGACACATCCTCCGTGCCAGCCTTTGTACGTTCTCTGATGTCGCTTCTTTTTAATCTTATGTGAGGATTGTTTGAGGTGCCCCCTGCATAATACCTATTCTGTTTTGTTATTTATTTTTTTACTGCCATGCTTTGCTATGCTGCCTCAGCGGGGAGCATCCCAGATAGCACAGCCTTTCTGCCGAGTCAAAGTGTGTTTACATGTATGTTTGCAACATAGCGTGAAGGTTACTGACAAGTGAAACGATTGTAGTCACATACCACCTGTCAAGAGGGTTGCCTTTTTGCAGAAGAAAAATTAGAAACACATAAGAAAATATTTCCCTGCATACATCTCTTTTTATTTTCTTGAAATTTGGCTTCTAGATTGATGATATTATGAATTATAAATAATGTCTTATTGAACTCATATACTATTCATCTTAACCTTTGCCTTGTGAGAGAACATTAACATTATTTTAATTACCCGACCTATAACTTGGGAAGTAGATTACAGTAGCTGGAGATTTTAATGTGGAATATACTCTCCCAATCACCCGGTGAAGTGGCTTCCTTTGTTCTATGCACTGCCACCTCTACTTCAAATCTAACCAGAAGGTCACATAGGTTGATGCAATTTATTTTAAGCATGATTTATCATTCAGTGTTTCTTTGGTTTAATGTTACATTGTGAAAGCTGAATTAAAAGTGTGTGAGACACATACAGTTTTTTTTTTCATTTGTTTATCAATTGGCCAAGTTGTTGCAACAGATGCTAATATATGCAGTATTGATAAAAACAGAAAAATAATCAACAGTGAGCTTGATCTGATTTGATGTCCTGCTGTGAGTTACAGGTGTAAACCGCAACTTTGCAGAATGCCAGAGGCAAATTCTTCGCTATTCAGTGAACCTGGCTGCATGCAATCAAGGAGCATACAGAGTGACACATGTAGAACCTGGGGTTTTATTATGTTATCTAGTAGTACTTTATTAAACAGAAAAACTCACAAGAATCTAAAGGAATACCCACCTGGACATCCCGGTGCAATGTAGAGCTTAAATTCAATATGGCACAGTGAAAGTTGCAGATATTAACTCTTTATTAGGATTTTTGAGACTCATTAAACCAGTGGTACACAAAGTTAAGCCCAACATAATTTCCATCCCTCGCAGACTTTGATTAAAAAGGATTTTAATTTAATCAAGAACTTTGTTTCTGATGCAAAATGAAACAAACATCCTTCAAAGAATAATAATATAATGTAATAAGAGTATTACTTCTGAAAAAAAGCTAATCAGTTTTGATTTACATATTAACAGAAAATGGCATGCTAAAAATTCTTAATAGCTTACTGAACAATCATTATCGGCATTACAACAACAAACCCTTCCTATAATGGCTAACCAACATTTTGCATGCTTCCCTTGGTGTTTTGATTATTTATCTTTGGTGATGAGCTCCAAGCCTTTAAGGTTGAAATGCCTTCTTGCCATTATTCTCTATCAGTTTTATTCAGGAAACAGGCTGGGCCACTGCATGCTATTTCCATTCTGAATGAATTTGTTGTAATATATTAAAACCTAAATTTGCTTGGAATAAGAGACATTTTGGACTAAACTGCAGCTATACTGGAGAGAAAGAGGTTATTAGCTTGTAGCCTTTGAGCAACCAATAAGAAATTATCCATGTTCCCCAACTTGCAAGAAGAACAAACTTAATTAGAATATGACATAATTCCCACAACCGAGCTTTGACTTGAGACAAATCAAGTTCAGTAATTAAAACTACATTTGGCTCAACTCAACTTTAACGATACCAATACAACCATTACAAGGACAACATGGCCACTGGATACATTACAGGGAGAGGGAATGATAGCAAAGATAGATACACTAGATTGGGAAACAATCTAGTATTTTTCAACAACCCCCAAAAAACTAAGTTATCTCAACTTATAGTCTTTCTTACTGGCAACAGATTCCAGAGAAAATGATATAGGAGATAATTTCCTGCTAAAATGTTGCAGATAAATAAAACATATTTAACAACTTGTCCTCGAGTACAAAATGATCTCGCAGACAAAACAAATACTCTGTGACAAGTTTGTGCCAAAAGTTGCATGATAGATCAAATAGGAACAGTCATGGTCCTCCTCCAACACGTCTGTTTGTGTAGGGATGCATCCAAAAGTTGAAGGACAGTGACACTTCAGGGCTGGAGTAGCAGATCACTGGTCCAGTATGTCCAACATTTACTGGGTTTAAGCTGATCATGGTTCCCACATAAGGTTTTCAAATAAGAAAATCAGTTCTTCAGGTCAGGAAAATGTATCTGGATTGATGTATTAATAGATGTACTAAAAAATTTATCAACAAACATGCTCCCTGGACTCTAATTAAAATCAAGGGTCGACATTTACCTTGGATAAAAGGAGATCTTATAACTTATTTAGACGAATAGATAAAGCATGGAAAAAATATTTTGTAACAAATGATCCTTCTGATTTTAATGGTTTAATACTTTAATATAAAGTATTGAGGAACAAATGTAAAACTAACACTAGAAATGCTAAAGCACATTATCATAAGGACTGTTTATCAGCTAACTTAATAATGTAAATAACAAATCAGATAAAAACACTACTAATTAGGATAAATAATAAAATTGTTAGTGAACCTTCATAAAATTATTCAACAATCACTGTTCTTCTTAAATGTACTTGTCTTACATTTACTTATGACATAGAATCAGCTTTTGACAGTAGTGTTACATTTTGTAACAAGACAATTTATTTGTATTACTTCATTTATCTGTATTACTGTTAATATTTATGTTTTGTAAGGATCCTCTTAAAAATTAGATGGTACATCTCAAGGGGTTATCCTTGAATTAAAAATTAAATAAAAAATGGAGGCGGAAAAGTTGGGGATGGGCAGAATATTGGCTGATGTATATGGTACTGTAGAAACATATTTTATAATGCTGAAGTTATGAAAAAGGGGGATGTTAGTAAAATTGAGTGAGAATGTCTGCATTGGCCAAATTATGTATTTTGGCTTCCACATTGTATAATAAACTTTTTATTGTTTAAGTCTATTTCAAAAAGGACTGATCATTTCTTCTTTGGAAGCTTATGACAATGTACAGTCTAGGCTATTCAACCTCGGTGTTAAGACAATTTAATAATAGCATTATTAAGACTTATCAACAGCATGCAACAACAGTTGCAGATCATGAAAAATACTGGCCATGTGGCCATTGCCAACTCTAGAATTTATCATTGCTAGAGCCTTAATTCTGATGACATACACAACACAGATTGCCAGTTTGGCACTTCATTATATTTTAAAGAAATTAAGGAGTTACGAAGGTAGTAAATATATTCCAGATTTAGTGTTATACACATTTCTTGTACCTTTTTCTTTGTTGCAAAAACCCAGATGTGTAATGTGTTAACGCAAGTGAATATACCATTGTTTTATGAACTGACAAACTTATTGTACACAGAACAATCACCATCTTCAGTCATGGTAAGCCGATGTGTTCCAGAATGTAATACACAAACCATCCTGAAAAAGTAACTGTCCTTAGGCCTTTATACTGTTTTAATTTTTTTTTTTTTTATCATAACTTCCAGTATTTGCCTCTGGGGTGAACACAGCACTCAGCTCCTAAGGGAAAATAATTGGAGCCAAATCTGGAAGTTCACTGATCAGTGGCCACAGCAGAGTGCCTTTAAGTAATTTTCTTACTTGATGTGTAAGCCTCATGAATTGTTCAATTACCTACTGGGAGAGAGAGAGAAACAAAAATCTTTATACAGGTAATGGATAAAAAATGTGATTTTGCTTAGTTTCAAGAATATTGCATTACTGTATAATGGCGAAGCCTTTCAAAGATAATTCTCCAGTTGTCACTTATCGCATGGAGGTCCCGTGCAAGACACAAGTAGTCAACCATTTTCCTTTTCATTACTTGAGAGTTCAGAGCTCCCTTCACA
This sequence comes from Fundulus heteroclitus, assembly GCF_011125445.2. Taxonomy (NCBI): domain Eukaryota; kingdom Metazoa; phylum Chordata; class Actinopteri; order Cyprinodontiformes; family Fundulidae; genus Fundulus; species Fundulus heteroclitus. Next base: position 17,741,873 of record NC_046366.1, read on the forward strand.
CTTTGGGACACCATGTACACACTTAAAAGTAAAAATTTAAGTAAAAATGAAATATTAAATATAATATAAATGATGTGCTGTTTGCAGTATACATACCAACAAAATGTTATCTCTCACATCAACTGTCCAGACAGTGATTGCATTTGCAGGTTTCCCCTGACACACAAAATGTAAACAACAGCAGGACTAATGCCTGTCAGTGAAGGACCACCATGAGAAAAAAGCGATGGCCAGTCTGGCTGCCATCAAAAAGAGGTCACAGGCGACAGAAAAAAGCAAACAAAGCCACAAGGTAGTCTGGCTCTCCATCAAATAGCCTTGTTACACAAGCATTTTCTGAAACTGTATGTACATAGTTTAGCATATAATGTGTCACCAGAAAAGCTTTTAAACGCACCTGTTAGCCGTGAGATACTGGGATAACACCAGCCTCCCATTGGCCCGACGCCACCGATTTATGCTTATGACCAGTTTCACTCATCTCAATTCAATTCACTTTTATTTATAGAGCGCCAATTCATGAAACATGTAATCTCAAGGCACTTTCCAAAATCAAACTCAATCAGATTATACAGATTGGGTCAGATTATACAGATTGGTCAAAATATTTCCTATATCAGGGAACCCAGTTGATTGCATCAGAGTTATGACAAGCAGCATTCACTCCTCCTGAAGAAGCGTAGAGCCACAGGGAGAGTCGTCTGCATTGTCCATGGCTTTGCAGCAATCCCTCATACTGAGCAAGCATGAAGTGACAGTGGAAGTGGACAGTGGCATCACCTGCTGTTGATGAAATTAAATGGAATAGAATAGATTAGAATAGAATAAAATAGAATAAAATGCCCTATATTGTCATTATCCGGTGTATAGTATAGCAAGATTGGAGTATATACAAGAATAGTTCAAAGGTACTGTTAACATTTAAAACAGTAAATATTAACAACACATGAACAAATATAAAATATGTCAAATGTTATAAAATTATGTTTAGATGGAAACAGACAGTAGCAGCAGTAAAAATATGTTGTACAGCTAAAGCTGCAAAAAACAGACAGTAGCGTCAGTGTCAGGGAGATTCAATATTACACATTGTACATTATGTTGATGGATGGGGTTGTTTTATGCACAGGAAAAATGGCTAATCTCATTTGATGTATCAGGTGACTTTTGGAACAAAGTTGCTGCGGAGGTTGGATTTGTTTTGGAAAACAATGTTTCAGAGGTTAAAATGTGAAGAAATTAAGCACGTTTTGTGTAACATGGATTCCTGTGTCACTTTTGTTGTGCTCTCATTTTGTTTTCCGTGTACTGCGAACAGAGGTGTAAAATTCACTGCTGCATCAGGATGGGGTCCACTAGCACTGGACTGCTGACAGGTACTGGTCCTAGGCCTGGGGGGTAGGGTTTAAACTACAGGGCCAAGTAGTTTCTGGTTTAGAAGAAAAAGACTAAACAGAATTTTTCTTAATTCCCATAGTAATTATATGGTAATCACACAGAAATGTTTTATTATTTTTTTAAACTGGTAAAAATGTCTGTTGTTAGCTAAATTGATCAAGAAGCAGGTCAGATGGAGCTACTCTAACTGTTCAGCATCCCAAGGTATGTTGAATCTTTATCAGTGCAGACTCAGCGTCTGCATAATCCCATTAGGAAACTTTGCTATTGGGGCTTTGCCACCATATTTCTGTAGCACTTGCATCAGTTCTGTATCAGTGCCATATCTGTGCAGTATTTACATCCCTTACAGATGTGTTGCTCATGTGATGGGGTTTTTCTGACATGTCCCAAAAAAAAAACTCTGTAAAAGCCTGTCTTATCTGGTGATCAAATTTTGTATGCTGGAGTGTCAAATGTGTAGGAATGGGAAGCAAGAGCATAGCGGAAATTTATTCTCGTGTGTATGTGAACACACAAATACCACGAGAATTCATCTTGTAGGCAATGTTATTGAACTACAGAAAATATGTGAATTTAAAGTTGTTGCAATTTAATTATTAGAAATTAATAAAAATGTAAAAATATCCATGTCTGAACCATATACTTGTGTTGAATTTTAAATATTTGTCCAAATTTCAAAACTGAATTAGTTAAATTAAGATAAGCAACAATTAGGTTACAGATACTCATCAGACCAAAACATCCCAATTACTATAATTTTCCTCCAATGGGAAGAGGTTATGAATGTCTGACCAACCACATGCCATACAGCATGAAAAGCAGTTGTTCTGCAGTCAGACGGCTCTTGGTTTGATTCCAGTTTCCTTCCCTGCCACACGTTAATGTGTGGCTGATGTGTGACTGATGTGTGACTGATGTGTGACTGATGTGTGGCTGATGTGTGGCTGATGTGGCCCAAGTTCCCTGCTGATTGGGTGTATGAACGTGTGTCTGTTTATAAGTGCGAACGGAGGAATATAACAAAAAGTTAACACTCAAGTCAGAGTCTATCATAATGAACATTTGAAGCTCAGCTATCTATTGGTTTTAACATTGTTTTCTGGGATGGATCCCACCTGCTACTACGGTCCGTGTGCAGTTGTTTTTTTTAAACACAATCTGCCAAAATGTATTGTATTTTGATGAATAATGCTAACTAGCAGAGACACATTTTCTATGATTATAACAATAATTGTCAAAGGCCCTGTTCAACCCCTTCAGTGTATCATGTCTAATCAGCAATTTATGACTCGGAAAAGTCACAGGGTCGTGCTTCTTTAAGAAAAATGGTCTTTTCCTTTCATCCATTTATTTCTAATCTTGGCACACAACGCAGCCGTTGTATACAATCCTTGTTTTCCACATGCGCAAACAATGCTATCCTAAGGCAATTGTTTCCCGCTGTAAAGTGACTGACAATCTGTCCAGACTTGTGTTCCTCACAAACAGCAATTTCTTGACACAACTCATTTAAAATGACAGCCATACGGCTTAAATATCAAAGCTGCTATCAGGATGTAAGTTCACAATAACAATGTTTATACTCCCGTCACAGTAGGAAACAAAACCTTTTCATGTTTCGTACAGAGCTGTTTATTGCTCTTCCATCATAGGAGGAATAAAAAGTGATTTATCATGACAGTGACTTCAGATTAAACTACCAGCCTGTTGAAAGCTAATTGCCCTAAATAATGTACATGTAGTTCTTTAAAGTAGAAAGCATGAATGAGAGCTATAGGTAGTTGTTGTTTTTCTTTTTTCACTTTATTTCATCTTTTAGTTTTGCAATAACAAACACATCTCCCCTGAGGGACGGCTCCCGGTGCCGAGTTTGAGCCTTCACTTGCAAAGATTTATCTTCTCCTTTTATCCATATGTTCTGTAGGTGGATATCAATTTTACAGGTACATTTAACAATACAATGCAGCACATCGCCCTTACATAAAGGACATTATTGACTGTATTTCACAGACCAGGATTTGTAGGTTTCCATAACCAATTTTTTCCTGATCAATTTATGTGCGAAGTTTATTATAAGAGTTTACTCTTCCTGGTTGCTGTGCGTTTCACATAAATATTTGGCTTCCTGCATTTTCTCCTTTTTTTTTTTTTTTTTCAAAAACTACAACTCCGCACAACAAAATATATAGCCTTAAATCTTATGATGTTGGCTGATCTTCCCCTCTGCTGAGAAGGAAAAGAGTCACCTTGCATTAAGGTGTTTATTTAATTGCACTGCTTTTAAGGGAAAATGTCTGATATGCTGTTTGTTTCCACAGGAAGGTCAGCGAAAATACCAACAATGAAGGAAAGTCTGAGACACTGAAAAGACAAATGAAGGCTATTTTAGAGAGAAGGTAACAATACACTGAATATTTTGAAAATATACTATACCAATCTATTAAACCGAGTGCTTGAGAAAACAAAGCAAAAACAAAATGGTTTCAAACGATGTTGACTTAGTGTCTTATTTTGAATTTTTACATACTAGACATGTCACATTTAGTTGAAAATCAGATTATAATTCCATTTTTTTTCATGTAAATAAACATGCTTTCCTGAGTGTCTAAAGATTAATTCAGCAAACCAGTTGCCTTAGAAAACAATAAATAAAAAAACAAAGAATAATAACCAGGTTTCTTTTTAAAACAAACTGAGCTTGTAATTAACTCAGGTTAATATCAGCAATATCAACAAATTGTACAATTTAAACTGATCAGTCCTTAGCAGCCTTTGGTAAAGCAAGCTGTATAGGATTTTCCTACAATCTATTTATACATTGCAAACTTGTTGGACACATATAACACATAATACATTAAATCTTGAGGTAGAGGTGCTTAAACATAATTTAGCAGTGATGTACAGATGGTAGAGTCAATATGTGGCGTAATCAACATAAAAGCATAGATCTGCCCTGCCTTAACGATTAAAGCTGCTGGTGGTGTAATAATGTGGGATAATTTTCTCAGCATACTTTGGCTACCTTTGTGCTAACTGAGTATTATTTAAACACTGCAGTACTACCTAAGTACTGTTTCTGACCATCTCTGAATCAAAATGTATTCATCTTCTTGTGGCAAAGACAAAATAATCTCGAAAGGTTTTACTTTAACACAACAATGGTTACACTCTACCCTAAAAGCCTCCAGAATGAGAAGATCTAAATCCAATAGAGCAACTTTGGGAAATGGCAAAATGGGAGACTGACAACATGACAAATCTGATGCAATTATGTGATGCTATCATGTGAAGATAGAACCAGAATGTTTCTGATGCCTCGTTGAGTCCTTTTCACAATGACTAAATCCAGCACCGAAAACAAAAACCTGTATAGAAAACAACAGTCTCGTGTACTCATAGTGTAATTTGCAACTTGTATTGAATGTGTCATGATCTTGTCTGACGGCTGTCTGGATTCTACTAAATCTCCTGTGCTCCATTGTCATCAGCATTATTCCTACCATCAGCACTGCCTCTCCGCTGCACTGCAGTCAAATTCACTCCACAAAGCCCGTTGCAGACAGCGCCAGATTATTGGAAGCTTTGGCAATTAGCTGTCCAGTGTTCTTTCATGCCTGATTGCCTTATCAAGAACTTGTTTCACATTACCAGGAATTTCCTGCCTTGCCTTGCCCTTGTCGGACGTCTACCAGCTTTCTGCTTTCTGGACCTTGACCTGGACTGTTCTATGACTAACGAGCCTTGCCTGACCCCTGGATTTTGTCTGCAATCTCTGTTCTGCATCACACTGGCCTGTTCCCTGGACTCTGACCAAGCCTTGCCAATCTTCCTGACACCGCCGCAGTGAGTGAGCCAACTCACATCACCACCAGATCTTCAGCTTGCTCCTGTTGAGGTTCTCTGAAGGTCTCCAGGTTTCTGACAATAAACTTTTTAAAATGTGACATTGTGTCTGGCTTGAATTTTGGGTTCCCTGCGTGTATTTCATTCAAGTATCTAAGCAAATTTAGGCAATTAGAGACCAAAATAAACTTTCAGACTGAATAATGTATAGTAGAACACCTAATAATGTAAAATAAAATAAAAATAATGTTTCAGGCTCTGACGTTTTGGTCTCATATTTCCTACCATCAATTTAGTTACTTGAACTTAAGCAACCTGCCAGGGAAACCTTACGCCCCCAGATTGTGAAAAAGCCTTCTGCTTCACTGCACATGTGTGAAGCTCAACTTTCTTCTTCCTTTCATCAACATAAATTTAGGAGTCTGCTTAACTCACCTAACTTACTAATATAATTAAATCATTGTAAAATCGGTAATTACTTATATCAGTTTAGTTAAATTAATGACATATTAAAATGTAAGTAAATGACACTGAGGAAATCAAGAACAAGTCTTGGCTTTAACAGTTTATTTGCTCAAAATATAGAAATATCCAAAGAATGTGGTCTCCATTTACTTTTGACACCTCTTTCTGTCTCACTTGTTCAGCCATGTTAGTCCCTTGAAAAAGCATAAATAACCAAGAAATGATGCATATCATTCAAATATTTCATTGCATAGAGATGATATTAGATTTCATGTAATTTAAATAAATAATACCAAGCCATTGACATTTTGTACCAAATTGTAACCATTTCCAAAATCATAAATTGACAAAGAAAAATGCATATAAGAAGCTAGTGAAATGTGCCTGTGGGGGTCTACCTTATCTATTTTTGATGTCACAGTGTTGTGTTATGTCAAGGAGTAATGCATGTTGCCAATATAAAGTCGTCCATGAAATTGCGCAGAGTGGTACTGTCAGGATGCAGCTTATTGGCTGCATGCTGAGCCTCTCTCCCTCTCTCTTGTTCCTGCGCAGCCTGATCAGTTTCACCTGGCAGGCTGCAATTAACCCACAACTGCTTCCACCTGTTCCCACCGCTTTATCAGACTCACCTCTTTCTGTTCCCGTCGCCGGTCCATAGCGTTCACTCCCGCTCAGTTCCTGCCAGTTTTTCTTGTCAGCTCCGTTCGTACCCGTCAGCCTGAAGACTCCGTTCACCTGGTCATGTTACAGTCAGCCCATAGACTTTCCGACAGTTTTGTTTCCTCCAGTATTCAGCTCAGACGTTCAGACCTCCACCGCTCGGCTCAGACGTTCAGATGCTCCACTACTCGGCTCTGAGGTTCTGCTCGCCTCTGCTCAGCTCTGATGCTCTGCTCGCCTCTGCTCAGCTCTGATGCTCTGCTCGCCACTGCTCGGCTCTGACGTTCTGCTCGCCTCTACTCGGCTCTGATGATCTGCTCGGCTCTGCTCGGCTCTGATGCTCTGCTCGGCTCCGATGCTCTGCTCGCCTCTGCTCAGCTCTGACGTTCTGCTCGCCTCTGCTCGGCTCTGATGCTCTGCTCGCCTCTACTCGGCTCTGATGATCTGCTCGGCTCCGATGCTCTGCTCGCCTCTGCTCGGCTCTGATGATTTGCTCGCCACTGCTCGACTCTGACGTTCTGCTCGCCACTGCTCTGCTCGGCTCTGATGCTCTGCTCGCCTCTACTCGGCTCTGATGATCTGCTCGGCTCTGATGATCTGCTCGGCTCTGATGATCTGCTCGCCACTGCTCGACTCTGCCGTTCTGCTCGCCACTGCTCTGCTCGGCTCTGATGCTCTGCGCTCCACGGCTCTGCTCAGATGTCCTGCTCTCCAGTGCTCGGCTCCAGTGTTCCTCCCGGTCAGTCTCTCCACACTCCTCCTGCCGGCCAGCTTCTACACCCTTCACCTCCGTCCGTTGAAAGACTCTGGTCTCATCCTCCATCTTCCAAACTATTCAATAAAACTCACTCATAAGAACTGACTCTGTGTGTGCGTGCTGTGTCCGGGTTCATCCCAGAAAAATATATCATAACATTATGGACCGGCCAAGGGATGAACCCGAGCACGCACAGAGCCTGGTGTAGAAGCTGGTAGGATCTGCCTCGCCTCCGGTTCGTCTCGCCTGGGTCGCAAAGTTGCGACGCCACGCTTCCGTCTCGCCTCGCCTGGGTCGCCGTGCGGCGACGCCTTGCCTCTGTTTCGCCATGGTCGCTGGATTGCGACGTTACGCTTCTGGTTTGTCTGCCGAGGTCGCATCCGCGACGCCCCGCTTCTGACTCTGTTTCCTGGTTCGTTTTTTGCAAGTTCCGCCTCCTACGCTGCGCAGCCGTTAAAGACGGCGCTCCTCGTCGTCGCTGCCCAGCGTTAACATTTGCTGCTGCCCAGCAGATTCAGACTTTGCTGCCCAGCGCCTTCTGGTTTTTGTTTGGAGTTATTTTTTGGTGTTGTGTTCTAGATCTGCTTTAGTTTCTAGTCTTTTTGTATATTTTTTATTGTTTTAGAAGATTTATTTCCGCCTTCTGTTCTTTGTTTTGGCTCAACCTTAGTTTTTGCTTTACTTAGGATTTTTTGAGATTTATGTTGCTTTTGAGTATTGTGTTTTATTTTGTTGGTTTTGTCCGGGTTTTTGTGTCCCAGGTTTACTCTAGTCGTTCGGGTTTTTTTTAGTAGTCTAGTTTTTGGTTTTCTTAGTCAGCTAGTTCGGGTTTTGTTCTCCGTCTTCTTGTTTTAGCCATAGCCCTGATTTAGTGTTCTAGGTTCGCCTTAGTCTTCTGAGTTTTGTTTTTGAGTTCCAGTTTTTTATTTTAGACTTCTTGCTTGCTTCTGTACAGATTTCTAGCTTTAGTTATCTAGTTTTTCATTAATTTAGTCGTACTTGCCCTCATCTCCCTGTTCTGTTTCGTTTCATAGTTTTGCTTTAGCTTTTGGTTCCTTTCCTAGTTTACCAGTCTTGTTTTGATTTTTCAGTTTGAGACCCTGTAGTTTCGTCAGCCCTGTAGTTTCGTTAGCTCTGTAGTCCCTGTCTTGACCCTGTAGTCCCTGTCTAGCCCCCGTAGTTTCAGTCTAGCCCCTGTAATTCCAGTCTAGCCTCTGTAGTTTCTGTCCTAGCCCTGTAGTTCTAGTCTTGTTCTGTATTTGTTTTTTTTTGTTTTTTTTTTCTTATTTTTAGTTTTGTTTTGTCCTTATTTTTCCCCCCTTTAGTATTTAGGTGTCAGGGTTCCTGCGCCATCTGGGTTCCTGCGCTGTATGGGTTCCTGCGTTGGATGGAGTCCAGCGCTCTTAAAGGTCCCTGCGTTCTCTAGGTCCCTGCGCTTTCTAGGTCCCTACACCCTTCTCCTGTTTTCGTTGTATGTTTTGCCCTGTTTAGGTTAGTTTAGTTCCCTTCCGTAGTTGTTTTGTTCTGTCTTGCCCTAGTGTATCTGTGTTGTTCCCCTGTTTAGGCGCGTGCAGGTCGCTGCCAGAGCCCTCCGGCGCACCCATGTCGCCGGCTGAGCCCTCTGGTGGGCCAGACTGTCGCTGCCCTGCGCATGCAGGTTGCCGCCAGAGCCCTCCGGCGCTCCGATGTCGCCGGCTGAGCCCTCTGGTGCGCCAGCCTGTCGCTACCCAGTGCACGCAGGTCGCCGCCAGAGCCCTCCGGTGCTTAAGTCGCTGTCTGTGCCCTCTGGCGCGCCTGGCCTGTTACTGCCTAGCTCACCCTCTTGTTGTTGTTCCCTTGTTTAGGCGCTGCCAGAGCCCTCCGGCGCCCCTATGTCGCCGGCTGAGCCCTCTGGTGCGCCAACCTGTCGCTGCCCAGCGCACGCAGGTCGCTGCCAGAGCCCTCCGGTGCTTAAGTCGCTGTCTGTGCCCTCTGGCGCGCTTGGCCTGTTGCTGCCTAGCTCACCCTCTAGTTCCCTGGTGTTTAGGTCCTGTTTTCCTGGCGTTTAGATTTAGTGTTCCCCGGCGTGTTAGGACGCCTTCTGATTCTCGGTTCCCCAGCGTGCTAGGACGCCCTCTGATTCTCGGTTTCCCGGCGTGTTAGGACGCCCTCTTATTCGTGGTTCCCCGGCGTGTTAGGACGCCCTCTTTTCTCGGTTCCTCGGCGTGTTAGTACGCCCTCCGTTCTTGTTCCCTGGTGTTTTAGATATTCCTGTTTCCCTTGTGCCCCGGCGTTCCCTTTGCGCCCCGGCATTCTTCTTCCTCGCGCCCCGGCGTTCTCCCCACGCCCCGGCGTTCTCTTCCCCAAGCCCCGGTGTTTCCCTCACGCCCCGGCGGGTTTTCCCCTGGCGTTTCTGTACACCAGTCGTGTTCCAGCAGGAGTTGTTGAGCCTTGGTGTTTTCGTACGCCTGTTCTTCCCTCTGGCGTTGTCGTACGCTTGTTCTTCCCTCTGGCGTTGTCGTACGCTTGCTCTTCCCTCTGGCGTTGTCGTACGCCTGTTCTTCCCTCTGGCGTTGTCGTACGCCTGTTCTTCCCTTAGGCGTTAAGTACGCCCGTTCTTCCCTCTGGCGTTGTCGTACGCTTGCTCTTCCCTCTGGCGTTGTCGTACGCTTGCTCTTCCCTCTGGCGTTGTCGTACGCTTGCTCTTCCCTCTGGCGTTGTCGTACGCCTGTTCTTCCCTCTGGCGTTGTCGTACGCCTGTTCTTCCCTCTGGCGTTGTCGTACGCCTGTTCTTCCCTCTGGCGTTGTCGTACGCCTGTTCTTCCCTCTGGCGTTGTCGTACGCCTGTTCTTCCCTCTGGCGATGTCGTACGCTTGTTCTTCCCTCTGGCGATGTCGTACGCTTGTTCTTCCCTCTGGCGTTGTCGTACGCTTATTCTTCCCTCTGGCGTTGTCGTACGCCTATCCTTCCCTTTGGCGTTAAGTACGCCTATCCTTCCCTTTGGCGTTAAGTACGCCTGTTCCTTCCCTTTGGCGTTAAGTACGCCTGTTCCTTCCCTTTGGCGTTAAGTACGCCCGTTCCTTCCCCTTGGCGTTAAGTACGCCCGTTCCTTCCCTTTGGCGTTAAGTACGCCCGTTCCTTCCCTTTGGCGTTAAGTACGCCCGTTCCTTCCCTTTGGCGTTAAGTACGCCCGTTCCTTCCCTTTGGCGTTAAGTACGCCCGTTCCTTCCCTTTGGCGTTAAGTACGCCCGTTCCTTCCCCTTGGCGTTAAGTACGCCCGTACCTTCCCTTTGGCGTTAAGTACGCCCGTTCCTTCCCTTTGGCGTTAAGTACGCCCGTTCTTTCCCCTTGGCGTTTTGTACGCCCGTTCTTTTCCTTTGGCGTTAAGTACGTCCGTTCTTCCCTCTTGGCGTTTTCGTACGCCTATATTTTCCCCTTGACGCTGTCATGCGTCCGTTTCGCCTCGGCGTTTCCCTCACGCCCCGGCGATCTCGCTCCTTGGGCCCCAGCGCTCCTCTCACGCTTCGGCGTTGTTTCTCCTTGGCGTTTCCACACGCCCGTTCCTTGCCCTTGGCGTTTCCATACGCCCGTTCCTTCCCTTTTGGCGTTTCCATACGCCCGATCCTTCCCTTTTTGGCGTTTCCATACGCCCGATCCTTCCCTTTTTGGCGTTTCCATACGCCCGATCCTTTCCTTTTGGCGTTGTGTACGCCCGTTCTTTCCCTTTTGGCGCTGTGTTGCGCCCGTTCCTTCCCTTTGGCGCTGTGTTGCGCCCGTTCCTTCCCTTTGGCGCTGTGTTGCGCTCGCTCTTTCCCCAGCGCTGCCAAGCACTCGCTTTTTCCCCCGGCGCAGTCAAGCGTTCGTGCCTTTCCCTGATGTGCCGCCCCCTGATTGTGCTTTGGCACATCAGTGTTCTCTTGCTCCTTGGTTCCCCGTGTTCTCTGGCCCCTTTGGTTCCCCGTATTCTCTGGCCCCTTTTGTGTTTGCAGGCTCTTTGGTCCCTCAGAGTTCGGTTTCGACTCTTGCCCGCCTTCCTGGGCCCCCTCCACCCGCCCGGCGTGGGGATTCTGGGCCGTCCGGTGTCCGGCCTTGGGGGGGGGGGTACTGTCAGGATGCAGCTTATTGGCTGCATGCTGAGCCTCTCTCCCTCTCTCTTGTTCCTGCGCAGCCTGATCAGTTTCACCTGGCAGGCTGCAATTAACCCACAACTGCTTCCACCTGTTCCCACCGCTTTATCAGACTCACCTCTTTCTGTTCCCGTCGCCGGTCCATAGCGTTCACTCCCGCTCAGTTCCTGCCAGTTTTTCTTGTCAGCTCCGTTCGTACCCGTCAGCCTGAAGACTCCGTTCACCTGGTCATGTTACAGTCAGCCCATAGACTTTCCGACAGTTTTGTTTCCTCCAGTATTCAGCTCAGACGTTCAGACCTCCACCGCTCGGCTCAGACGTTCAGATGCTCCACTACTCGGCTCTGAGGTTCTGCTCGCCTCTGCTCAGCTCTGATGCTCTGCTCGCCTCTGCTCAGCTCTGATGCTCTGCTCGCCACTGCTCGGCTCTGACGTTCTGCTCGCCTCTACTCGGCTCTGATGATCTGCTCGGCTCTGCTCGGCTCTGATGCTCTGCTCGGCTCCGATGCTCTGCTCGCCTCTGCTCAGCTCTGACGTTCTGCTCGCCTCTGCTCGGCTCTGATGCTCTGCTCGCCTCTACTCGGCTCTGATGATCTGCTCGGCTCCGATGCTCTGCCCGCCTCTGCTCGGCTCTGATGATTTGCTCGCCACTGCTCGACTCTGACGTTCTGCTCGCCACTGCTCTGCTCGGCTCTGATGCTCTGCTCGCCTCTACTCGGCTCTGATGATCTGCTCGGCTCTGATGATCTGCTCGGCTCTGATGATCTGCTCGCCACTGCTCGACTCTGCCGTTCTGCTCGCCACTGCTCTGCTCGGCTCTGATGCTCTGCGCTCCACGGCTCTGCTCAGATGTCCTGCTCTCCAGTGCTCGGCTCCAGTGTTCCTCCCGGTCAGTCTCTCCACACTCCTCCTGCCGGCCAGCTTCTACACCCTTCACCTCCGTCCGTTGAAAGACTCTGGTCTCATCCTCCATCTTCCAAACTATTCAATAAAACTCACTCATAAGAACTGACTCTGTGTGTGCGTGCTGTGTCCGGGTTCATCCCAGAAAAATATATCATAACAGGTACGAGATGCTTGACTTCAACAGTATGAATCTATTAACCATGGGAGAAAGGTGTATATAGTAAATGTGAATATAGAAACGCGACCATCTTTTCAATTCTGTTTCTCAAAAATGTCTTTGCAAAGTCAAGGACTCTTGTAGCTATGTGTTGCTGAGGTAATGTATTATTCCTATGTGCAAATAGAAGCTCAGCATGTTTCAACAAGTGGTCACTGGGAAGTGTGCAAGATTTCCCGCTACAGGCAAATTGAAGTTCACGTTGCAATGATGCAATAAAGAGTAACAATGTTTTCATTATCAGAAAGTGCTGAGATCAAATCTACTGTATGAAGATGGTGTGATTTCCAGCAAATACTTTCCACACAAAAGAGCCTGATTAGTAATCAGGACAAGTGTTCTGTGCTGATAAAATAGAAAACGATGCTCTGCAGAATACCCCACTTTTTTTTCCTTTTCACCCCGCACTGGTTTATGCTGGGACTCCCAACAAAGTACCGCTATTTAAATCAATACATTCCTCATTTCAGAATAATGAATATTTCATCAGTGAGACTATTACTTCAAATGAATAATTTAACTGTGTTATACCAGTCAGGGTTGGGGGTTTAGCGGTACCCCGGTCCCCAAGCTTTTCATACCCAATCACTCATCATGAAGCTCTTTAAAACACTTCATAACCCCATCAAAATGGTTCCAGTGGCTACAGAACTCTTTCTCCCTTAAAATGTCACGGTTACAGTTAAAACAAATGACCGTAAAAAGACCCTTAGCTCCAATTAAGCACTATCCAACATTTTTTTCAAAGTGTTTCTCTTTATATTAATAGCCTCCATGCTTGGTAGGATCCTACATATAGATATATGGCTTTTGTACTTGTTTTAAACATTACCATATTTCATGACCTGTTGGAGATTTACATAAGTAATCCCAGAATTGGGGAATTATTTGGCAGCATCAGCGTAACGTGCATAACACAGACAGTGGCAAGGTCAACCTGAGACCAAACAAAATCTCAAGTAAAAAAATAGAATCCAGAAAATGTCTTTACGTTTTTACATCCCATAGCTACAAGGGTGGTAACTCTGCCAATGAAATGGAAAAAAATGTTTGTAAATATACTAGCTATACAGGGTGATGGCATGTGGCAGGAAATATTTCCTGTATCTGTCTTTTCTACAGCGTAGCTACAATGGTCTGTTGGAGAAGGTGCACCACTCTCTGTCCAGCGTGAGGTGGAGGTGGTGGTCCAAGTTGTCCACAATGGATAATTTTTTTCAGTTTCCTCCCCTCCACCACTGTCTCAAAAGTCTCCAGGTTGAGACCAATCACAGAGCTAGCTCTCCTGATGACCTACAGAATTTGTGTTTGCAGTTCATTTTGCATCACCATCGGCCTGGAATCTGCTACAAGATGAACTTCATTTGAAAGAGCAGGTCTCCTTTTAAACCTCCAAGGGTCTTATAAATGATTTAGCAGAAACAAAATCTATATGCCACTGTTTAAATTGATTTTAGAAGAGTGGGTTTTATTTAATGATGTTATTGATATTGTACTGGGTTTTTTGTAACTAACTGTTTAAATGTCTCGTTGTCAGGACACTCTTGTAAGAGAGATCTTTGATCTCAATGATATAGTCTGGTTAAATAAAGGTTGATGATGATGATAATGAACTACTGTACACTTATTCACTTATAGCTTCGGCATGTTTCAGCTCGGTCTACAAAATCATTCCGACAAACAAAAATGGTGGATTCGCGAGATTGGTAAGCTGGACCTCCCTGACCATGTTTAGCAGCTCTGCAGGAAATAGTGCAACATAATTGTTTTAAAAAAAAACTTCATGCAAATTACAGAAAACTGAACGGCTTAAAAAAATATGACCCCAAAAGAACATAAATATATTTATTCAGAATACATTGAAAATTTTAAGTGGATTGTGCACATGCCCCCCTTAATGTAAGAGAAATTCAGACTTTTTTAATGAGGTCATATGTTTCTCATATTTTGCACATTGTGACAAACCAACTTGCATGGAATAATAGGTTATTTGGGAAACATTTAAGGTTTTGGGAGAACATTTTGAAGAAACCTGAAAGAAAGCCATTCTGGTGGGTGAAAGGTCAAATAAGTGTTTTTGTGTTCTGCATATGGTTTTATTGATAAATCAGGATATGGTAAAATGATTTTCTGTGACATACTTTTTACCTTTCTTCAAAGCATGACTTTGACCAGCCCCTTATTTCACTGCCTGTCAAGCTTACACAGTCATTATAAAATATGGCTATGTCAGCTGTAGAACGGCTCCATGATGATATAACTGTTAAAGAATAATTTTGAAGCTGTAAAATACACCGGCAGTGAGCTAAATTTAAGTCATTTTAACATGGTAATACTACAAAAAGGATATCTTTGTTATCACTGACATGAAATTCACTATCATACATTAAATATCAAGTGAGCAGAATTTAACCTTCTGGATTTCCACAGGGAAAAGGGATAAATCCACTACCCTTTCTGAAATTCATCAAAATGGAGATAAGAGTTCTTTCAAGTGTTGAGCTGTGCTGGGTATTAAGTAACACAAGGTCAAACTGTGTGTTCATATAAGATTATGGAAATGTCAGTCTACTGACTTCGTCTTAACTCCATTGCTGAGAAGAACCTGGAGTGCAATGCTTAGAGTATCATGCACAGGCAGACATGTTGATTGTATGAGTGGCAACTATTACTGTCACCTGCCACCCTCATTTATAGTCTTTCAATCAGACAGGTTATAATTTCTGCGTAATGACTTCCATTAGCATGAAATGCTCTTCTGAAGCTTGAGTGTGTAATGACACAAAATGTGAATACAGATATGGGAGCCAGGGCTTCAAAAGCTTCAAAAGCTCCAAACTCTCATCTTTCAAAAGGCTCTGCTAGCTCCCTTAAAACAGGGTATTCAATGACTTGACCACTGACTGGTGAAAGGGTTCAAAGGGCCCTCTATTGAGATATACCAAACAAAAAATAAAGGAGATATGGTTTTACATGGAAATCAATAGCCTTGACTCTATTTTCCTGATTAAAATGAAAAAAAAAGTATTTTATTTTTATGGCACACTATACTCAGCATACAGATCTTCATTGCTGCTGATCTGTGGATAACAAAATATTTGTCACAATTTACCATACCATGCCAACTTTAGAAATAAAGCGCTTTAAAACAGCGACAGCTGAAACAAAGTGCTGCACAAAACTGTAAACTATAAACATATATATATATATATATATACTAAAATTACATGTTTAAAAACAATAAAAACCAATTTACAAGGTACAAAAAGTAAGTCTTGATCATGTTAAAAGCCAGAGAATAAAAATGGTTAACATAGGCAGTGAAGGGGCCGCTCTAATATACAGGGGGAGGCCGTTCCAAAATGTAGTGGCAGGGATAGAGAAGGCTCTGCATCCCCTGAGCTTCCTTCTGGGCCGTGGTATCTGCAGGGGCTGCTGTTCACTGCCCGCGACCGACAAGCTAAGTAGGGATAAAGAAGCACATAGAGGTAAGGCAGGGCCAGATCATTCAAACATTTAAAAAGTTAAAATAGGAATTTAAAAATGAACCCTGAAATGCACACGCAGCCGGTGGAAAGAGGTCAGAACTGGGGTGATGTGCTCTTTCTTTCTTTCTTTTTTACATGCTGCAGCATTTTGAAACAGCTGCAGCAACATAAAGGCCATTACAGTAATCCAAGCGGGACGAAATAAAAGCATGGATCACTGTTACTAAGAGTTGCCTGGACAGTAAATATTTCACTTTTGCCAAGCACCTTAAATTTTAAAAGAATGATAAAATGATCTAATTTTAGTGTCTAATTTAAAATCTTAAAATCCAAATTGGTAACAGTTGTAAACATGTAGACTAAGTCATAAATAAATGAATACTATGTGTATTCTTGAAAACACAGTAGCTGTAATAGGCAGTAAAATAACACGCTACATTATGACAATATGATCCTAACATGTTCAATCGTCTAGGAAGATCTTACAGTTCAAGATCAGCATAGGTATGGTGAAGAAAGGTCACTCAGGCGACTAAATGTAGCATGTTTTTTGGTGCTGGACAGCCTGAACTGAATATTTTAGAAACTGATATACTTGGATTTGAAGCCTCAACCTGTGTGGTTGGTGTGGTTGGATGGTCTGAAAAAGAATAAATATCTGTTGTATATGCCATGATAAAAAGGCAACAATAGCTCACATAACCACTGCAGAATACCATTTCTCAACAAGATCTTTGGAATAAGATGGACTACAACCACTGTGACATTAAAATAATAAAAAGTGGATCATTGAACAGATAATGCAATTCCTGGTTCCAAACCACAATACTGATCCCTAATTGGGTGTCAACCTCTGGTCCAAGACCAAATTACCAATCAAAAACCTGCTGCCTGAGTTAAACTCTTATAATCTGTGATTTTTTTTTTAAATAGTTGTGCAGAAGGAGAAACCACACACCAGAGTTCTTGCAAAATGCAGAATTCATAACAGAATCTACATACACTACACCACATGATCACAGTGTATCCTCTCTCAACCAAGGGCAGTCCTTAGAATCTGTTTAATAGTATGAGCACAAAGAAACTAATCTCCCCAGAAGTAGAACCTGCAATAAAGAGGGGTCTGTGTGCCGTAAAGTTTAGAGCATAAATTCCAACGCAGGGTCCTTGAAAGTTCGTTGGTAAAAGGCCCAGCAACCCTGGTGGGTCAACAGATCAATAGCACTATATGTTAGGAAGGCCCAGCACCCAGAACAGACATGTTTAAAAAACATTATATAGAGAGAACATCTGCACTCCTATCTGTGAAACTTATTTTATCCTTTTTTTCAACATGTCTTACAAAAATGAATAGAATCGCAATAAGAATTTAATAAAATAACATTTTCAAATATTTCAACCACATCACCTGGGTGGTAGTGGTGGTGTTATGGCGTGGGGATGTTTTCTTAATTGGTCCGTTTTAGGACCCTAAGTAACAGCGGTAATCTTGCCTGCAAGCTGAATTCTCACAATATTTGTGCATTCACAAACACACGAGAATCCATCTTGTGCCGCTCCCACTTCAACCGTTTGGGACAGAACCAAAAATGGTCTGGGCCAATCACATTGTAGTATTATGGTTTAAGGTGGGACATAGGAGCTGTGATGAAAGCAAGAGCTGCTGAGCCCACAGTTGAACCAACAAAAACATGGCAGAGCAGAGGACGCATGCTTAGCTACTGCAATCACAACTGTTTTGTAAGAATCCACAATTTCATCTTTGAAAGAACAGCAAGGAATGGGTAACTTGTTGTGGTTTGTCATTGATACCGTGATTGGCTAAAACCAACCTTTGATGGGCGAGCACTAGGTGTCGCTTCGTCCAATCAGCTCGGAGAGTTCTGCTGAATGTCCCTCCTTTCCACGAGCAGATTCGATGGCAGCAGTTCCTGATTGATAATGTGGAGAACAGAGTGTGCTACACATTATAAACCTGGCTGGCCCGGTTATACCAATAGAGCATTGTTTGAAAATGTAAATGTGAAATTTGTATAAAAGTATTTACCATAGGCATTTCCCAAACATGCTTTAATGTAAATGCTTATGAAGTAAGCAACTGAGAACCAAAACTTAACATACTGTAAAATCCACTTTAACAGGCCTTTGTTTTCTTAATGTTTTCACTTAAAAAAAGCATAGCTTGTTTTAAAGTTCTTAAGATCATTATTACAATTAACAATGACTGATCACTTACTGAACAATCGCTCAGCTTTTTTTATGCGTAGGAAACTCTGTTTTTAGTGTAACTAATAAATCCATGGAAGGGTGACTGATATATTTTCTCTCCAACTGGATGTCCTTCAGGACTGTAGTGTCGGTTAAAGTAACTGATATAGATCAATCTCGTCCAGGACTCCCTGGTATCTCACCATCCTCTGTCCTGGAGATGCACTGAATGACAAACCATACTGTTCTCTGTGGATCAATTGCTCATAAGTATAAACAAATTTCCGTTACAAACTGCACTCTGGGAAATAAACCTGCTCGCTTCCCTGGGAGCCTGACACTGTATGAGCTTCAGCATCCCCCATTACTCACGTTAATGTTGTGGACATTTGATAGATATTGCAAACATTGGAGATAAGACTAACACAGTTGGTCTCGCTAAACTTAAACACATCAGATAATGTTTTATACAGGTGGTGTGAGGAGAAATAACTGATCTTAAGCTTGCTGGTCTTTTATCTTTGAAGATATTACAAGGTGCTAACTTTGCAAGCCCCTTAGTTAGGCAATCAATTTTACTGCCGAGAGTTTCCAGGTATTACTGTATTTTAAAGTCTGACTTACAGTTTTCCATTTCTTTTAAATTTGAAAAGAGAAATATTGTTTTATTTAGTATCTCATGTTGTTCTACATTGGTTTGGGAGCAACAAATGTCTCAAAGAAAACACTGATCAATGTTGGCATGTCTCCATCAGTCAACGCTTCTATTAAACAATGTCCTCTTTGACTGTGATCTTTAATTTAAAAATATGTACATTTCCTTTTAGAGTATGCGCTTGCTCATGTCTCTATTACTGTTGTTAAGATCTTACTGTAAACATTATTAATATTTTCATGTAATTGTAAGGGTGATTATTTTGTATTTTGACCCATAAGAAACAGAGGAGGGGATTTCTGGGATTTTAGCTCTGTACAGGCATCCTTTGCCTTTATAACATTTCTGAAACATCATAATAAAAAGGTTGTACACTTGCTAAAGCTGTTTTCCATCCACCCACCTGTCCGTCTATTTAACCATACATTTTTTACATAATGGTTAATGTTGTGCAGGGTCACAATATTGCTGATGGTGTTATTTCCAGTGATCAATAGGCAGGTGTGGGGCAAGTCCTGGACAGGTAACCAGTGCATCATAGGGCCCAAAGATTTTTCTTTTTCATATAACACGTTTAAGGTCATAATTTAACTGATTTGGGAAATAATATGCTTATCAGTCTAGGAAAAGTTATCTTGTTCTGCTTTTATTGAAATTAGGCATTTACAATATTATATTGGAGTGTAATATGCTGTCACATTACAACTTGAAAGCTATGCAAGAATGTTTATAATCCAACAAAGCAATTTGGTATAGAACATTTTATCCTAAAATGTAATTTTGCTGTATACGTTTTCTATCAATACATTTCTTATGGGTTGAGTGTGGATGTCCTTGTCTCAGGGCATTGCTGCTTTTTATTTTTTTTTTTTACGTCCAATTACAAACATCTTATGTTGTGAATGAGTAGTTTTCCTGTTTTTTTAAGAGTAAAGTACTTCTTTGGATATAGAAAATAATAGGAGGTCTTTAACATCAAAACGGTCCTATGTTAAAAGTGCCATAAAACAAGCAATACACACACATATATATATATATATATATATATATATATATATATATATAGATAGATAGATAGATAGATAGATAGATAGATAGATAGATAGATAGATAGATAGATAGATAGATAGATAGATAGATAGATAGATAGATAGATAGATAGATAGATAAGAGCAGGTCAGACTTGGATAGCATTATTGACCCTGATCACAGATGTTCAACACACTGGGTTTGGGATGCTTGTTGAGACATAAACAAAGAAGAGTTGAATAATTAATAATTATTATTGGGTGCAGATTTGGCCTTTAGTATGACATTCCCTCCACTGGCCTGTTTCTTTTTTCAACTGTTCAACACTGACACAGCACATTCAGTCTGGGTTTGGAGAAATTCACTCCTGACAGTTTATGTATCTACAGCTCATTTGTATTCAAGAGGGATGCTTAAAGAAATCCTTAAAATGCTATTAAGACTTGGCAAGGTGACATCATTTGCTGGACTTCTATAAGAGTGTGCCTTAGACAATTTCTTAACCTCCCTTATCCTTTTCACTGGGTGTTATTTATCACAGCTTCAGTTTCTAACATTTTTTACTGATACTCCAAATGGCTTAAGGTCAACATAGATCTGCCTGAAGGTCATCTTGTCTTTTAAATTTTGAACAGCAGTTAAATAGAAACAGACCTCTACAGGTACATCAAAAACACATTAGAACACCAGGAAATAGTTCAGTATTCCTGTCACTCGTTTTAATATCACTCTGAAAATGACGCCCATGTATTATACAGCATCGTTACATAAAGTGAAATATTTCAAGCCTTCAGTTCTTAGTGTTGATGATTATGGCTTATAAAAATCTAAATTCAGCGTGCCAGAAAATTTGAATATTACACACCAGCCACGAGTCTGACTTTCTGAAATGAGTGACAAAAAAACTACTATTTCCACAATTTTTTTTTTAGCAGTATCTGTATGTCTGAATGAGATTTTGAAATAGCTCTGGGGAACAGGGAGCCATTTCCTTAACACTTTGAACCTAAAAAGGTAAGGTAGAAATTATACAAAAGGCCCCAGCTTCTCTTATTTTTTTGTTAGTTGTGTCTAAATATGGCAGCTTTTATATTTGTTTGCGTTTTCATTCTCCCATTGACTGTGTTGTCAAATTCAAGGATGTATTTTTCAAAAAATTTAAAAAGAAAATGAGGGTGAAGTTTTGCTACTGACTTGTTTTAGTGTTGTCAGGAGCGATAAACCCGCTGACATGCTGGTCTCCTGAAGGAGGCTGCAGTGGGAACCCAGTTGCTGGAGCGTTTGGTCGGCCAGACTGTCTGTGATTTCCCACAGTGTCTTTTGCCGTGGTTAAAAAGTAAATATAAAGCATTTAATAAGTTTGTGGGGAATATCTGCAAGTACCAGATATCAAATGTGAAAATCTTCTCCAGATATTTTAAGTTAATTATAAACGTTTTCTCCACAGTCCTGTAATAAAACTGATATTTTGGTGCCAATGATGAAATAGAGTCCTTTCATTTTACTTGTACACAGAAAACAGTTTTCCCTAACACTGACTTTTCATGTAAATGTAAGTTAGTGGACTGTGAACTCTTAACATTTACAAACCATGAACCGCCACGCCTGAAGGAAAAAAAAGAAAAGATAAATGACACTTCAGCTTTCTATATGCAGATGAACGCGCTGTATTTAATTCAGATCCACAGATTTAGCGAAGCTTTCTCTCATTTTACAGCCTCTGAAAGTATCTAAAGTTTTGTTTGTGTGTGTGTGTGTGTGTGTGTGTGTGTGTGTGTGTGTGTGTGTGTGTGTGTGTGTGTGTGCACGTAATGAAGCAGGCTCTCTGCTTTTTTCCCTCCGTGGCAGAGAGAGCAAAGAAGCTGAATCTGTGCAGCACATGCACTCTATATCCTATCAATTTTTTTTGCTGCGATCAAAAGTCCGTGGTATTGTACTTAAAAATCATCCCTGTCATTCTCCCGATGGCTGAGGCAAAAAAAAAACTCAAAAAAGTTTTAGCTCAGTGAGGCAACCTTTGGACCGGACAGATCACAGTCTCGTCTCCCCACTCCGCTTTTGTTCCCCTTACACAACTGCGGTCCCTGCTCAGGCAGTGAAGCGGTGCTTTATTTATAATTATTTATACCAACAGGAGTAGAATAGAGTGGAGACCAGCGATGAGAAACTGGGTTGGGTAATACCATCAGTTGTGCATTCTTTATTCTGTCTGTCTGGAGGACTGGCAGGATACGGATACAGCTACTGAGTCTGTCTTTCTCTGTTTGACCTATGCTGCCTTCCAACTGCTGGACCGGAGTGGTACTGCAGGTGGAAAAGCATCAAACTGGGGCTTTAAATCCAGGCGATTGCAATGGGAAAAAGTATTGAGCAAGTTGTCAAAATCGAGGGATTTTTCTAAAAGAAAAAGAAGAAAAAAATGAGGAAAAGTTTTGCAACTGCAATAAAATATGAATTCATTGTCAATAATTGTGGAGGGTGCTATTCTCATACTGAGTATAAATAATAAGACGAAACAATCCCTGTCAAATCAAAGCAGCGTTTAGAATAATACACAAGAAACAATTTAGAAATCTTTGTTGTGCCTTGCATTCTTCCTCTCTCTGTCTTGTCCTTTTCTCAAATGGTCTCAACACCTACAGGCAACTTCACAATCTTCAACATCCCTTATCTTTCTCCTTTTAGTTTCAAGGTTTTAACTGCTTGTGCTTCATTTCATTTTGAAACTATTCAATACTGCTGCTGCTAAAGTGAACCTTGTATTAATATATACAAGCCAGTGTCAAATAAAAGTCCTGTTTCTTATCAAGACTTAATTATCTCCATATTCAGTATGGATTTCTGGTAATTGCATTGTGGCTGACTGACAGAAGATTTTGCCCGCTGATTGAATTTGCTCTTTTTCACAATTATCAAGGTTATTTGTCCAAGTTCATGGAGTGCTAGTGAAATGTTAAATTGATTTGAAATGGTATCCCCTTTTAGCTGGTTGTTTCAGAACTGTTGTTGAGTAATTTGGGTATTTGAAAAATTATGAAATCATTTTTGTGCATCCTAAAAATAAACATTATTCCTAAAAAAAGCCCCATTCTTCCAACGTCTAGCTTCTAATTTCTAAACAATTTTCAGTACTTTTTTATGTTATGTTTTCAATCCTTCTATCTGTGCTTTATTAATGCGTACTTGATCTTTTGTGCAATGTGCACACAAGGGATCGTCTGCAGCATGTGCAGAGATCTAGGTCTGAACTTTCTCTGCAGCTGTCCACTCAAACATGCACTTCACAGTAAGAGGTTCTCTGCATGAAACATGTTTTCACAGCTGGAAACTTTCTTGGACGAAGATATAATGTAAGAATTATGTAGTGGAACTCTCTGTGTTTTATTTAAAGCTAAATGAGAACAGCAAAAAGAAAGACATGTTTTTTTCTTATTCTAGGCTGTTTCCTCTTAAGGAATTGTTATGGCCTGTCTAGGGGTGGTCAGACCACAACATAACTATGATCCATCAGACCTCAAGTAGCCACAACAAGCAGTTGTACAATTTTATAATGATTTATTTATGATATGGTATTTTATTTATTTTCCACTTTCCTCTAAGAAAAACATTCCCACAGCATTATACTGCCAGTGATGGAATGTTCTGGGTAATGTTTGTTTTCCGCCATAAATAGCATTCTTCAAAAGATCCCATTTAATTTTCCTCTTACCACGACCCTTTATTTTCATCCCTGTATGTGTTGTGTCCCCCACATTAAATGTGGCAAAAATACAAACAGGCCTACCTATGTCTTTTTTTCAACAGAACTATCCTACAACCATTCTTCAGTATAGGTCAATTTGTGGATTTCATCCATCCATCCATTTTCTAAAACGTCTATACCTTGTGGGGAAGCAAGGGGTGCTAGTGCCTATCTCCAGCTGTCAATGGGCGAGATGCGGGGCACACCCTGGACAGGTCGGCAGTCTATCTCAGCAATTTGTGGATTTCACATCTAAAATTTGTTCGGTCAACAGATTTTCCCACCTAAGCTGTGGACTGTGTAAATCCTCCAGAGTTACCTTCTCACTTCTTGTCTTTTCTTCAATGATCTCCAAAGAACATTCTTTAACTTTCACAGAACATCCATATTTATATTCATTTATATTTGAATTACACAGAGGTGGACTCAGTTTACTCTATTTAGGTGACTTCCTAAAGCCTTTTGTTGCACAGGATTTTATTTAGGCGCACCAGTGTTAAGGGGACCGATGAATTAATAAATACTCTCACAAGTCACTACATCGCTGCTGAATCAGACTTAGGGTGTATTGTTTGGTGCAGCTTGCTTTCACATTGTACTTTTTGCATATGTTTTTAGGTATTCATAACTATAAACCTTGACTAGTTGATTATTATCAATGTTGCTGCTTTAATGCAGTTTCTTGAGAATAGGAAGAATATACTGGAAGGCAACAAAAACTTTAAAAAACGTGTGTAAAACATTAAATGTCCTAAAGAAAGACATAAATGTGAGGCATTGTTCTACATTATGATCAAATAAAGTCCTTGACCATCAAATTAATCAGCATTTTCTAAGCCTAAGGAAAATTGATTTGTTTATGAAAATACTGTATTTAGCTTGGAAAAAGATTTTCTTTGAATTTGCCTTTGAAAGAGATCCAGAGAAGCTTCTAAAGATATCAGCAATGACCCCTAAAGTGCATATTGTTTGAATGGGCTTTACTTAGGCGTCACTAAAATATAGTAGACGTAATTCTACAGAAGGTTGGCCAGAGCACTATAAAGCTAAAGAATTGTTGTTTTGATTTCATCCACAGCTTCCCCAGTCTTAGTGCAGCTGTCTGCTTGCACAATATAGATTTCCCTCTCCATCTGCCAACAAATTTACAGCAGCCTTTCAAGTCCTTTTTCCTCTGCAACCACTACTTCAGTGCTTCCACTCAGTTCTGAAAAGATTTTTGATTGCTTTACACCACTTACTTAAGTTTTTACTTGATGCTCTGGCTCCAAACTAAATTATCAACAACAAAAATCCCTGTGTTGACAAAACAAGAGCCACTTCAGCTATGCAGAGGACAGCTTGATGTTAAATCACAAAGTGACATAGTGTATGATTCATCTGCAGCCGACATTGTTTTTTGGGGTTGGTTGAGTTCAAAACTATTTTTGTGCATTTGAAAGCAAACACTGAAAACATTTCCACTGCCGTGACATCTGCCTTTTCAGAGATGCCATTTCCATAACTCAGAAAAGCTTCGTTCTCATTTACCAACCGCTGCTACAACTGAATGATAAGTGTCTCTCTAACCATGTTAACCAAAAGCAAAAGCACTTGCACACTTTATGTGTGAAAAGTAGTGTTTACTGATTTGCAGCTTTATGCCATAACTCAATGATCACAAACTGGAACTTTCAAATGCATCATGGTCTGAATCATGAAATGTAGGTGAACTGGTATTCCTCTGAACATTTCGACCTATGCAGCTCAGTAAGATGTACGTCTTTATTTAAAGTCTACAGAAAGGGATTTGGGCCATTAAAAAATTAAAAGAAAAAAGAAGAGCCAAAAGTATATTAAGTATATTTAATCTAGTCAGAATTCTGAATTTTTTTTTCTCAGAAGATTAAAGTCCGAATTCTGAGATTAAAGTCAGAGTTGAATAGATTTTTATTAATGGCCCTTGTCCTCTTCCATTGAAGTCACATTGTTTTTAATACCATAGATTCTTAGGTTATAGATGGTCCATTAGTCATTGTAAAAATTTCAAATGCTTTAAGTATTTACAGTTAAAACCAGTTATTTACATATACTTTATATAAAGACACAACATTTTTTTATTCACCGTCTAACATTAAACCAGACATGTCTCTTTTAGGTCAGCTAGGATTACCCAACGTTGCAAAATGTTACCATAATGAATGATACATTTTTAAACTTTACTTAGTCAGAGGTTTGCATACGTTGAGTTGATATATTGATTAAAATGACACATTTTTAAATTCGCTTTGAAAGTTTAGCTCAGGGTAATTTGTTTTGTGTTTTAGCGTGTTTAGTATATTATTTCATACAGTTTTGTTAATTTGATGTACTTTTTTTTGTAAATTGTCTTTGAGTTAATCTCACTAAAATGTATTATTATTATCCATCCATCCATCCATCCATCCATCCATCCATCCATCCATCCATCCATCCATCCATCCATCCATCTTCTAACACGTCTATCCCTTGTGGGGTTGTGAGGGGTGCTGGTTCCTATCTCCAGCTCTCAATGAGCAAGAGGCAGGGTACACCCTGGACAGATCGCCAGCCTTTCACATTATTATTATTATTATTATTATTATATTTGGTGGCAAAGCTTTTATTAGTTTGGCCATGGGTTTTAAATGTCCTTCCACAAGCTTCACACGATAGTTTGCATTAATTTTCCTCATTCTTCCTGACAGACAGCGCCAGCCATTTTTGCGGCTGAGGCAAAATTACAGTGTGGCGCCCCCACCACCGACCCCTACACCCTTTAGGTATTTTAGAGAACCCCCGGTATATTATACATTGTGTATCATTGCTCTACAACACACACGGATAAAAACAGCTCTATGTTGGATGCAACAAATTACCAAAAGATAAAAACAGTGTCGATAAACAAGTGGCATGGTTCAATTTCATTCCAAACAAAGAAAAACGATGAAGGCAATAACAGTGAACAATAAATACTATAAAATATGACATAATCAAAACATATGCAAAATTGACACAAAATTAACCTCAATGTAAACAATCTCCTTATTGCACAAAATAAAATATAAAAGAATCCATTGCAAGGGACATGCAAGCTTCTCCCTTTCATCTCGAAACGTATGAAGGATAAAACAATAATGGCTGAACAGTTCAATTTCAGTGTCATTAGACCATTGTTACAACTCGTTTCATTGTGTATAACACTTAATAATATTCTGTTTCTAATTTCATCTGGTAATAGACTAACTAGCTTTACAATTAAAATTAGAATTTCACATCATACAAATAAAAAACGAGGGTTGTTATTTTCAAAAGTGATTTCAATCTGACAAACAAGCCTCGTCGGAACATATATTCTAATTTATTGAATATGAATACAACTGCATATGATGACAATATTCATATGAACACTGTGAAGTCAAGCCAAGTTCTAGTGTGTTACATTTTATTTCTGTGGATTTGAAACTAGCTGCCCATCAAGGTCTGATTTCAACAGGACCCTTTAAAAATAATATGCTTTATCCATCTTCAAGAAGACATTATCAACTAGCTTAATTTGACTTATTGTCCATCTATTGTAGAAATATGGTATTTCTTGAAAAACGTTTGATTTAAATTACCAGTATGTAAATGTATTTTCAGCAGGGAAGGAAACATTTTCCCATCCTTTAATTTAATACTCACACCAAAGCAACACAATAATTACTGATGTAACATTAGTATGCTGTGCCTTGAGGAAACATTTGTCTCTTGTTTTGCCTGGAGCATTTTCCCTATAGTTAATGTTGCAGGTCTTGGGTTTGTTTGTTGTTTGTCATTTGAATTTCACCACATTTCTGAAAGCTGAAATGCTCCAGGCCATTCAAGTGTGACTGACGCCCATGTTGCACAATCAACTTAAATTCTTATCCCAGATTATGGATTATGTTAAAGTATGTTGTAAGATGTTAAAAGACATTAAAATAATTTCCCTGATTAGAGGTGGTGGACAGGAGATTTTCTTTTAGAACAAAAAAAACTTTTGGTGTCCTCTGAGTAGAAAACCTTCTTTACATTCACCACAGCCTCAACATTTCACATAGCCCACATGGATGCCGGTCATTTCTCCTTTTCGAACTGCAGGTTTGGTCTTTTTATACCCAACTTTTTCTGACACAAAAAAAACGATCAGCTCCTGAACGTTTCATATCGGCCATACGGCACAATTTGTACAAGTCTTAAAAGTTCTCTCATACCTGCATTGAGAATCATATACTAAAAGGAAGTGATCATAATCTATTCATAGTCTACTGCAAGGTAATGGGGTCCTCTGAAAAAAAGGTTCTTCATAGTAATATCATGATATGCAGGATTAGCCCAAATGGGGATCAAAATTACAATCAGTTGAAGTAGGCTGTGTTCTCAAAATCTGCTGAAGATAAGAAAAAAAAAAATTAATTAACTTGCATTTGAGCCATTCTACACATGTTGTCTGTTTACAAAAAGGCAATGGCTGCCTCTTTAGAAACAGCTCCAAGTCAATGAAAATCACTCATAACTGCATTTCTGCAGAATGTTAGTTGAGAAAAAGTCATACTAATATGGAGGGCACTTAAAAAAAGCCTTTACATGTCAGGAGTTTCAGGCTTTTCTGATCATATAAAGGTTCAAAGAGAAAAATAAAAGGTGCTCATTATCCATTGATCTAGAAGTCATATAACTGTTGATCCTGGGCAAAATAAGTGTAGTTTATTCCTGTAAAAGGTTTTTTTTTATAATGATGCGAAAACGTACTTCAATGAAGATGCAGTTGCAGTTTTTCATCATGCTATATGCTGGTCCAATACGTAATCTTTTTGCTGCTTTACTATCAGTGTGCACCGACAGTCAAAGATTTAAAACCAGCTTCCTGTGAGTTCACATGCAGTATATTTGCTAAAATCTTTTGTGATCATTTTCAAGTTAAGTAAACTATCAGACTACTACTCTTTGGAGTTGTAGTAGCCAGACTTTTAGAGCTGTCCAGTTTTGTAATCTACCGATACCGGCTTTAGCCAATTCCAGTTGTTCGGAACAACAAATATAAGAAGGTTTAAGAAAATCATTTAAAAGATTCATTTTTGTAGTGTTCCTGCCATTAGCTGTAAGTATTTTGCAGATGTTACCTCACATGACTGTGATGCAGTAAAGCAGAGGTTTACTATTACTATCGTTATTGTTGTTTATTATGACAGCCTATTGTGGCTGAAAACAAGTCCCGCAGTAGTCTTGACAGACAAAGGTTGCACGTTCGAAGGATAAAAGATTGGATTTTTTTTAGTTTTACACATGGCGGTCAGCTACGGTGCTTTGCAAAGCTATTAAACCCCTTGGCATTTTTTATGTATTGTTGCCTCACAACCTGGAATTAAAATGTATTGCTTGAGAGTTTGCACCATTTCATTTGCAGAACTTGCCTGCAAATTTGAACATCTATTATTTTCTTCATTGTGAAGCAAACAACAAATAGGACAAAATAACAGAAAACGTCAGCGTGCAAAACTATCCATCTCCTGCCAGACATAGCATTTTCCTTGCTGGCCGAAAAGTTCAATTTTAGTTCACATGCCCTTTGGCAAATTCAAAACGTGCCTTCTTATTTTTTAACACAAAGTAAAGGCTTTTTTCTTTTCTTTTCTGGCCACTCTTATATAAAGCCCAGCTCATTGGTGTGCACACCTTATTGTGGTCATATGGACAGATTTCCCAGTCTCTGCTGTGGAAATGTGCTTCACCTCCTGGGTTACCTTTGTTCAGGTAAAAAAAATCAAGGGGGGTGATTGCTTTTACGAGGCACTGCATCTGAGCCGATCAAGCTAAACTTTCATCCAAATCTAGTCACCAGCCGAATCCTCTGTGCATTTCTAATGTTAATTATAGTAGGTTTTCCATCCAACGAGGGGATATTAGTTAAAGCACTGAAAGCTACATGATCACACATTTCTTGTTTTGAAATGCAGATTTCCAGCACACTAAATTAACAAAAAAAAATATCTAGCTTCAATCTCAATAACTATGTAAGTTCATTGTATTTAATTAATGTGTTTCTAGTTTAGAGCTGTCAAATCACAAGTGAGAACAAATTTAAGCTTTGCACATATTTTTATTTATTTATTCGGGACTAACGAATAGAAATATACACTGTAGGGTTAACTCATGAGCCAAAAATATTTAAGTTCATTATTTCTTCACAGCTGCACTGGTTGCCTTACAGCATGATGGCTGTGGGTTCAAATCCCTGCCTGGGATTTGGAGTTTGCATGTTCTCCTTGCAGTCCAGTCATAACATATTACTGTTAGGTGAATTAGTCTATCTAAGATAACCTTAAGTTTGTAGAGATTTACTACCATGCACACACGGGCATGGTGGTGAATCTCTGTGTTGCCCTCTGATGGACTGGCAACCTCTCCATGGTAATTCCCACCTTTCACCAAATAACTGCTGGAGAGCCATGACCCTGCAAGGATAAGCTGGTATAGACAATGGATGGATTCCTACCTACATTTCACATTTTTTTCCCTTTGCTATTGTTTTGCCCTTGCTGTTAATAGTTGCTTTACTATATTTATCTTCTAGGCTCTAAATTAATTTAATTTACCGGGACCTTGGCAGCTGCCAATGACCGGAAGCGGTATTGAAGTTTTAAATGAAGTCTAATTCCAATAAATAGAAAAAAATCAAGTAACTTTTTAACATAGTTTATTTTAGTGAAACTTTGACCTTTGATCAAATTTCTACTTTTAATAACATTTACACTTATGAAGACAGTAAAGTTGTTACACCTATCTCTTAAGATATAAACTTGCTCATAGCTGCCCACATAAAGAACTTTTAGTCTATGATGTGAAGCTACAGCTACAGCTACAGTATCAGATCCATTTTAAGAATTATCAACCAAATCGTCTCTATGTGGGCTCTTGCAAAACTGTTTATAACTCTTGAACTATTTTCCATGTGTTTCATGTTATATTATATCTTTTTAGATTTTTTTCCCAATAGAACAACACAAAATAGTGCAAAGTTTCAAAGTTGAAGGAAAAATTAAATATGTTTTTTTACTTTACAAAACAAGTCTGAAAAGTGTGCTGTCTGTTTTATCCTTATACCAATAAATGCTACAATGCAATGCAAACAGTTTCTAAGCTTTCCTATGAAGCCCTGAGAGTTTTTTTTAGAGAACATTAACAACCACGCTCCATTTTTCACTGCGTTGATATGACACTGAAAACTGCGCGATAGTAGGCCAATTTCCAGCTTTGAAGAAGGGTGCAAATACATAAAAACCCAGGATGTTTTTTTTTTTTACTTATTGTTAATTATTATACTGCAGTAATAATTTAAAATTCTCTTTTCTCACATATAAAGCCATTTATATTCAAGCTCCATCATACATCAGAGATCTGTTCCTAATAGAGCACTTTGCTCTCAGACTGCAGGTTTGGCGGTTGTTGACTCTTCACAACCACTATTGAGCATTTTTCTTATGGATAAGCCTTACAAGTGCACTCTCACAAACACCTACAGGTGCTTCAATTCAGGTGCTTACAGATTCACTTCTATACAGAAAACCCCTATTATTAGCCTTGGCTGTCACTTTACACATCTTGTATTAAATAAAGCTATGTATTTTTCAGTGATGTTATTAAGGCATTGG
Organism: Fundulus heteroclitus; assembly: GCF_011125445.2. Taxonomy (NCBI): domain Eukaryota; kingdom Metazoa; phylum Chordata; class Actinopteri; order Cyprinodontiformes; family Fundulidae; genus Fundulus; species Fundulus heteroclitus. The sequence continues at coordinate 17,773,022 of NC_046366.1, forward strand.
TTGTTTGTACATGTAATACTTTATCGGTTGGTTTTGCTGTTCTTTTTATATCTTTCTATACATGTGTGGAAACAGACACTGTGGATGGTATTTTGTACTCTCTTTTGCCTCTACTTAATTTTTGTCACCTTTTCTCCCTTTTACTCTCCCATTTTGTTTTCGTCCTTTTCTCTTCCTTTTGTTCTGTTTTACTTTTCCAATTTTGTGTCCATTGGATATGAAATAGTCACAAAATAATATGCAATAATATCTAATAAAGCAACCTTATTTTTCAGACCATAAGGCGCACCAGATTATAAGGCACATCATGAATTAACGTGTCTATGTGTGTCTTTGTTCACATATAAAACGCACTGGATTACAATGCGCATTACATATTCTTCCCAGGTGTGTAATATCACTCCGGCCCTCTGTTTGGGTGACTAGATGTCCCCGAAAATCGGGACCCCCATTTTGGGTGACCTGTCCCCGGCAAAAGCTGTCTCCGGGAATGTCCTTGATTTCAGTGTATCATGATGGAGTAAACACATTTTAACAGTTGTTTACCCGGTCCTGCCGCTGTCCCAATGTAGTAGAGCTTTGCACACCCTAAGGGAGGCCTGCCCCTACACTTTGAAAAACTGGTTTAGATCAAAGCATACTCAATCAGTCTGACAAAGCTGGACCTATTTTGAGTGGTCAAAAAAAAAACGTAGCTTCTATCCCAAAACCTGAACTGTAAGTTGAATGAAAGGCAGTTCTACAAAACATTGAGTCAGAAATGCCAAATACATTTTCCTGCTACATTTTTCAGACTCTAAAAAGAACTTTGAAGACTTGGTATCATTTTCCTTCTATTTCACAGTTATCACTTACGTTGTGTTGGTCTAACACAATCCATCCGTAAATATAAGTTTATGGATATTATATAACAAAATGGGGAGAAATGTTTTTGTTTCAAGTTTTTTTTTTTTTTTTACCAGTGACCATTTTGTTGCAAACTTCCTTCTTTCATAACTTTGCTTTATATGCATCAGGCAGTTCTAATCAAGACAATGATCACCTTGAAATTCTCATAAAAGCAAAACATTTCTGGTCATGCATCTGTCATACAAAAACACTGTAAGGATGCAACAGACTCAGATTAGATATGACAATCCAAACACACCACTAAAGGCTTTTTAATCTCTTGTAAGAGCCCCTTTTTTCAGAACCTCTTATTTAATGTTTTGCCAGAGTTATACATGTAAATGCTCTGCACATTGCCACTGAATTCAGAGAGCGCTCTTTTGCAACTGATTTGTCAGAGTGGTCGGATTAAATTCTTTGGAGATGGTGATTAACACGTGTATTCATTTCAGGTTATGTGCCTCTTTCATTCAAGCAAGGGTGGTGGTTGGGGGGAGGGCAAAAGAGGAGGAGTAAAAGATGTGTTGGGAGAGAGATGAGTGTGCAGGGGTGAGGGGAAGATGAAAGAAAGAAATACAAATAGACAGACAAAACCCACACCGGGACGGGAAAGACAATTCCCTCATAATCATCTATTACTTATGTGCGGTAATGTGCAGGGAAGAGTCATTAACATTGTTGTTACCAAAGCACAGCATCGCGCCAAAGCACAAAGAGCACTTTTCTCCGGCAGTCATTATCAAGAAACATGGAAAAGGCTGGAATCAAAAGCAGCAAGCATGCATTGTGCAATGAAAAAAAAAAAAAATGTTCCCTATTTGACAACATTGCCTTTTCTTGATGTCAAACAAAAGTCGTTTTTGTGAATTTCTGCACGCAGTCGCTATCGAAAAATGAATATAGATGAAGAAATTATGTACATAGAAACATGTGGAGCAAAGAAAGATATGAAAAGAAGGTTGGGGGGGGACGTACAGCATGAGAAATGTGATGGTGCCTTTGTGCTATAATTGCAGGATTTACCCATTAAATGGGTTATTTAGATAGTCATTATCCCCCTCATAATGCCTTCAGCCAATCTCACACTGCATGGAGATATGTTCATCTTTTCAGCACTCCTAATATGCAAGCACCTTCCTTTGGGTAAATATCTCATTGTTTTTAAAGGTCATGTCCCAAATACTGATTCATAGCTCATGCAGAATGGCAGATGTTCTTGAATGAGAGGTCATTTATATGGACTAATATCCATCCGCACACTGTTTCTTTTATCTGGATTTTCCCAGGCATCCGTGTGCTTATCTGATGGTGATTTTATTTATTTTTTTGTGAATCAGCCGCAAGCTCCAGGTCGTGGTCCGATTCCAGCAGCTCACACGAGGTGTATTTTCAGCTATGATATGCAAAATACTTTGTTCATTCTATGGTCTCCTGTGGTCAAATATCTAATGGTTGTGTTTTTCTTATTATGCATATCCTGGAGAAAAGGGTTGTTGCAGATGTACATTTGCAATTCAAAAGTACTTATTTCACTGCAGTGCTGCTTTAATGCAGGAGGATAAACAATTTGTACAACATACATTGTCCACCTGCATTACCTAAAACAAAAGACAATGAATCAGTATGGGACTTTTGCCCTTAAACGCATACTCTTGTCATATTTAAAACAACTTGTGTCCTCACAATTTTATGTAGATGGTTTAAAAACCTGATTATGCATAGTGTCCCTGATAAAACATAAACAGACAGAGAGCTAGTATGTGATATATTTATTGTATATCCATCATTCTGCACAATTACTGGACCCTTTGTAAAAATGTGGACAAAATGCTAAAAAAAAATTGTTCTTATGAAGATGTGGTGCCCTCAAAGTGCCACTCATTGGTACAGTTCTCAAACAGCAGGCTTTTGAGATTTTACTCATATACTTACCTCCCAATCCTTCTTGAAACCTCATTAAGCACTCTTTGCCTTACTTTCAGTGGTTTTAGATCTTTTAATTATCTATCTGATTGTACCTATACGCAAACTTAGGCAAGTAGATTTAGAAATTCTTTTTTTAAATCATTCTCATTTGTCATGCAGGATGGAAGTAACATTCCCTATAAACAATCAGTCCTCTCGATGTCTTGTCTTAGTCAAGTTTTCCCCCTTTCTACCTAGAGGTACGGTGCAGAACTACTCCACTATAGCACGTAGCCCGTGTTAACTTCCTGGTTCCTGAGCCAATCATATTGGAGTTTCCAGGGCTGCCAACACCGAGTGCAGCATTCGGTATTTTATATTGGCAAAAAAGCAGTAGCCTGCTAACATGGAAGCCGGTGAAAAAAACGGACCAGAAATAGGCTCAACAATACCAAAGAAGCCTCGACATCCTTCGAAAAGGACAAATGATCTAAGGCTGGGTAAAACAATGATTGATTAATATTGGGGACTTGTTTGAAAGATGGAGAAGTCTGAGAGACCCAATTAATTTCAAAACAGATGTAGAGTTGGCAAAGTTTCTCCTCGACATGTAAGCACCAGTTGTTTTGATCCCGAAGAATCCAATCAATTAATTAGATTACAGGCATGTCTTGATGACATCAAAACCTGGATGGCTTTAAAGTTTCTGCTTTTAAATTCTAACAAGACAGAAGTTGTCATCTTTAAACCCGAGTCCAAAGATGACAACTTCTTAATCAATCATTTAATCTGGATGGCATTAAATTGGCCTCTCAAAATGAAGTAAAAAACTTTGGGGATATGTAATTTAAATCCCATATTAAACAGTTTTTATGATGACCTTTTTCCACCTCTGGAATATCGCCAAAATTAGAAACATTCTGTCTAGGGGTGATGCTGAAAAACTAGTCCATGCATTTGTTACTTCAAGGCTGGACTACTCTTTACTATCAGGAAGTCCACAAAATGCAGTTCAAAGTCTTCAGCCGATCCAAAATGCTGCAGCAAGAGTTCTGATGAAAATCAACACTCAAACAAATCAAAATCATATTTTTTTTCTTCAATTTTAGCTTCCCTTTATTGGCTTCCTGTTAAATCAAGAACACATTTTAAAATGCTTCTTCTGACATATAAAGCCCTTAATAAACAAGCTCTATCATGCCTCAGAGCTCTGATTACCCCGTATGTTCCTAAAGGACCTCTTCGCTCTCAGACTGCAGGTCTGCTGGTGGTTCCTAGAGTTTTTAAAAGTAGAATGGGATATTTTAGCTATCAGGCTGCTCTCCTGTGGAACCAACTCCAACTTTCAGTCCGTGAGGCAGACACCCTGTCTACTTTTAAGACTAGGGTAAAAACTTTCCTTTTTGACAAATCTTATAGTTAAAGCGGCTTAAACCAGTTTAATTATAACAGTCAAAGGCAATCCTACACAAATCTGTTTTTAATATTAATTTAAAATAACTAAGGCTTCCTGCACTTTTACAGTTTTCTGGAAGTTTGTTCCAAATAAGTGGAGCATAGGAACTGAATGCTGCTTCTGCTGGAGCCAAAAGACTCTAGTGGTCTGGAGGGTTGATACACTGATAACAAGTCTGTGATTCTAAGCGGAGATCTGCACAAGTGTTGGAAAAGGCGTGTCCTATTCTGGAGGAGCCTGTAGCGTTTGCAGTGCAAATACTCCACATAAATCTCTGTCGGGAGAGGATGATCAGACCACGATTAAATGTCTTATCATTTCTGGATTAAAATGTTTTCAAACATTACAGTTTTTCATCGCTATCAATGATTTATATTAATATTCTCAGCTCACTTATCACTCTTAAAACAAAACGAGGGGACGATTTCAGTTCTAAATAATTTCTGTGCCAACTTCCTTTTCATGCCAACGGCAGCTTTTTCATATCATGCATCTCATTTTTAGTTGCATATGTTGAATATAACCAATTAATGCTTTTGTTGGTTAAGGTTAAAAATCACATTAGCTTATAACTGGTTCTAACCTGATGAGACTGGATTTTTACATTTCATCTTGATTTGCTTCTGTGTCCTTTTTGTGTCTGTCAGGTTTCGCTTAGACATGTAATCAATACCCCCCCCCCCCCCCCCCCCCACCCCTTTGGATGTTTATTGAGTGTAATGTGAGAATACAGCTTTAATTCTCCGTCAAATATCACTATTGCATTGACTTGTTGAGCAATTCTCTGCCACTAACTCTCGCTTTTTTCAGTAGCAATAGCATTGTTTCTTTTAGTTAAAAAATGTTATCTCCATTGCGGAGAAATGCGCACTTTGAGGATTCTTATTTCCTGTTGTTGACTTAGTGAATTGCATTATCTGCGTTCCACTGATGAAGGCTTCTTTCATGCGCGTGCTCTTGCTTATCAGGGTTGATTGGACACTCAGGTTAGTTACCTGACTGAAATCACCTGTTCTAAAACTGAAAAACCTGAGTATGACAGCGTGAGGTAGAACTACTCAGAGAAGCTGCTTTCTACCTGGGGTAGGTCGGTCATTCTTTTTAAAACAGGGCCCTGGACTAGAGACTGGACAGGAGATGCAACTCTGAAGCTGTCTACAAGAAAGGACGGAGCAGACTGTACTTCCCGAGAAAGCTTTGGTCCTGCAGGGTTCGCAGCAAGATGCTGCAGATCTTTTATAAGTCTGTTGTGGAGAGTGTGATCTCATCCGCCATTATCTGTTGAGGTAGCAGTATCGGTGCAATTGAGAAGCTGAACAAACTAGTAAAGTAGGTCGGCCCTGTTCTGACTGCTCCTCTAGAACCTGATCTTGTACGTAGAGTGTCTTCAGTCAGAGGCTTCTTCAGAACCGCTGAAAGATAGACAGAATTAGGAAATCAACCATCAGTATCTACAACAACTCGTTGAAGAAACCCCTATGAGTTACAGCAGCATTTCATTTCTCTTTGGGATTAATAAAGTATTTCTCAATTGAATTGAAAAATGGACACCTATGCAATGTTATAATTATATTCTAGGGAAACAGAAAGTCATATATAATACATATACTACTGATTAAAAGTGCAAAGAAGTAATGTATACATTGCAAAAACAGTATTTTGGCTACATTTGTTTTATAAGAATAGTCAGGAGCCAATAATTCTGATGAGTGAATTTGTGTAAAACAATTACTTATGAGGTGTCATGACCCACAGGAGTGTTTTTCTTTTTTTCTTTTTTGACACTGGTTTTGAGCTTTCAAACCGTTTTTGGTTATTTTTGTGTATTAGAAGTTGCGGTTTGTTTGTTCTGTTTAATCTTTCCGTTTTCTTTCAGAGGTTCCCTCATGTTTCATTCATAGTCTTTGTTTTCTGAGTCTGCATGCATCAAAATCTGTCTAGTTCATGCTGTAGTCCTCTGCTCTTTGTGTTTTCCACATGTGTACTTGTTTGAACTCAAGTTCCCCAACAGCTGTTCCTAATTCAGTTGATCAGACTCACCTGTTCATCACCCCCCCACACACACCCACACACACGCACACAAACCCCACCCGTTTGCTCAGCATTTATTCTTCTTTTTTGCTTTTTTGCTCTCTTTCATTGCAATACTAACCCGTTATTTTCCCTAAGTCTCACTGGTTGCCCATGTTGCAATTTTTTTTCTTTATATTTGGCAAAAAATTTGGATTTAGTTTTTTTGATGGGGGTATATTTGGTTGGATTTTTTATTATTGCTATTATTATTTTGAATATATGCATGTCTTATTGGAATAAAGACATAAAGTTAGGCTTTTTACCAAGGATGTCACAAGCAAGGTTTTCTCTTCTTAGACAGTGATTACGGTGATAATCGATTAGCTTTCTGCTGATTTTGATACATCAATAAAATCAATGCGATGAATAAGCTTGGAATCACAGTAACGTTAAAGTAAAGTAAGGCATCCCACTTTAAATTTCATAATTTCTGAGCATGTGTTCCCTTAAATGGACATCGCTTTATTTATATTTATTAGTTTTCTACTGTTTTTGAGGAAAAAAAAAAACCTGGTCTTGCTCATGGTGACCATGTTTTCATCTGGAGACATTTGCTGAACCACCAGACTAACACGGCCATGTTGGCTCTCAGTTTTGTTATGACTCATTGATAACTTGGCTTGTGATTTAAATGAGCTTACATGAAAGATTCACCTCCTGTTTCATGAACTTGTTGCTTTGTGTAAACTGTAAGGACTTATGTTTCAGTTGTGAATTTAGAGAGCAGGGGACAACTGAGCACAACACAAAAAGCAAATCACATCAGATTGGACAGAAGCATTCAAAATGCAAACATCATTTTGGGTGAATTACAGACTTGTTGGATCAACAAAATGACGTGGCCGGCCATCACTACAGTTTAGCAAGATGTGCATACTAAAACCGGTAATGATCCTTAAACATCTGTTGTGTATGGCACAGCAGTGAACTGGGCTTCTCTTACACGGATGCTATTTTGATGCAACCCTCTAGCTTTCAATCTGTGAAGTTTCATCAGGAATAATTATACCAATCATTTAAGAATGTCTTGATTGGGACCCGGCATCAGATTAAGACATCCCTAATTTCTGTGCATTTTTAGAAAGGGCGGCAATAATTTTGAAGGATACTATACTTTAGCTGTTAGTATTAAAATAATAACTTTATTTCAATTCCTAGCTGTATAGAGTGGTTAGTATAATCTCCACAGTTGATAGAAATGACTAAATGCAAAAAGTAAGAGAGAACCACCTAAAATTTAAGCTGGACTCATCATAACAGTTATTGTAACCTTTTCACCACCTTCTTGTCGGTGACAAAAAGATGATTTAGTATTTGCTGAAGAAGGATAAAGAACCCTAACTTTAATGGCTGTGTGGTGCATCTCTACTCTGTGGGTATAAATTTCCTTCTTCTTTGCTGTGGGTGTAAGAGCTCAGACTCCCAAGTTAACATAATATTCCATAAAACAGCTTAAAAATGCCCTCCAGTCTTGTTTGGATTAAAGTTCCTGCAGTGCAGCTTTTCACCTCAAATGACTCATGCTGAATAATTTACAGTCGTGTTCAGTTGAGCTCTAAATTTTACAGCTGGGGCTTTGACACTTGATCATATGAATATTAGTTTGTTACAATCAACAAATGATCCTACAACAAATCTTTTGTTGATGACATGAAGATGTTAAAATGTCTTGAATCTGGAAGTCACAGTCTGCCTAATTTGGTACATTTTGCTTTAGTTTTTAAAGAGGCACTACAAGAAGCATTTCTGTTGTGCAACTCTTTTTTTTTTTAAGGCTTTTTAAATTTACGCACAGATTGGAAAATAATTTTGAGTGCTCCTTCTAGTGGGACAAAACGCTTTGAACCATACCAGTTCTTTATAAATTAAATTACCCAGTGTCCTTGAATTATGGCTCATTCGGAGTGTTACACTGCAGCAAGTATTTGTTGACAAAAGAAATCCATGCCTAATTTCTTTATTATGTTAGTAGAGAGAAAATCTGATATTTGTTCATGAGCTGTATTTGTGTATGATGGCATATAAGATTTACCTGACTCCGCCAGATAGATTTGCTCCGCATATCCATCTGGAAACCTTCCGTTGAAGTAATTTTGGGAAGGGGCGAAAATACTGGTTAGCTGATTGGCCTATGTTGGTGATAGACGGGCCAAATGAACCAATCAGATTCGTCGTCGCTCTGTTACGAGCGACGACGAAAACACAACCACAAGCCAAGCTACTCTTGCTGCTGCAGGTAAAGGCTCGTTAGCTCAGCAAAGAAATACTCTGTAATGCCGATAAAACTTGCTCGATAGCCACGCTAACGCTAGTTTCATCGGCTGAAGCCGCCATGCTGTTAAGACTGAACTGACGCGCTTCCCGTTGCGTCACACCTCAACCCGCCTCAAAGCCAACGCTGATTGGACGTTCGTTTGGTGAACGGCTCCAAATTTTCTTCAACGGAGAGTATCCAGACTGATCTGCGAGTGAAACCTTGAAAACTCGCGAGATCAGGATGGTCTCACGAGGCTAATATAAGATTACACTGCTGTGAAAAACGATATAACCCATCACAGATAAATGCTAGAGATGATCAAGCACATTTTATTATTAGGCCAACATCTATTGAATAAATATAAAATACAGTTTTCAAAAGTTTATATATTTTTTAACATAAAAGAGCCAACCTGAACCTTTGTGATAAACAAATTACTCTCTCAACCTAACAACTGGTTTATCCACCCTGAAATCAATAACTGCCATCCACAGTGTGTGAAAAATGACAATCTTTTAAATCATTGTTGAGGAATTTTGGCCCATTCTTCTCTACAGGTTTTTTATTAATTATTTTAAATTTAGCAACTTTGGAGGATTTCTGAGGATGGCTGGCCTGTTTAGGCTCATGCCTATGCATCTTAATAGGTTATCATAGCCCAGGCCACTCCTAAACCTTATTTTTGCTTATTCTTGAGCCATTCAGAGGAGAAATCTGTGGGGTTTTTATTGCTGAATGATCAAATATTAATACTAGCTGAGGCAAGTGAGGCCTGCAGTGCTTTAGATGTCGTTAACAGTCCTTTTGTGACCAACCAGAAGAGTCATTGATACATTCTTGTAATAGTTTTCATAGGCTGGTCACCCCTGCTGCAGTTTATCATTGTTTAATGTTTTCTCCATTTGTGTAAAATTGCTCTTACTGTGATTTGCTAGGTTTCCAAAGGCCTTAAAATGGCATTGAAGCTCTTTTCCGGGCTGATAGATGTCAAAGACTGTGTTTCTCGTCTGTTCTTGAATTTCTTTAGATCGGATGTCTTGCTTTTGAAATTGTTTAGCCTACTTCAAGTTGTCAGACAGGTTCTCTGCTTTGTTTAACTACTCCGGTTTCCTTCTATTTGAATTTTTTTGCAGCCATGAAACAGAATAAAACAAAACAAAACACCCCAAAAAACAAAAGGGAACTGTAATGGAACAAATACTTTTTTATGGTTCTGTAGGCAGAAGAAATAAAAAAATGGGCTCTATAACATAACCCAACAGGAGATGGGTTATGTTATAGAGCATCATAAAGACCGTCAGGTCACTATTTGTGTGGACAAATTGTATACCAATGATGGGGGACAAAGGAGGCAATTAGCTGAACAGAGCACTCGTAATGCCCTCTCAGGGGTGCAGTAAGTCAGAGAACTCAATGCAGCCGCCAGGTTCTCGGAGCAATTAAGCAAGCTGAGAGAGTCAGGGTGGCTAAGCTGATGCTCTGCAGCTTTGCATTGATGTTAAGATGAGATCGAGGTTCACTTTCAAACCCTAACCATCCACCTGCGTCCTAACGTTCCCATCCACACTGGCTCGTGAATCTGAAAACAGAGCAAAATGGACACGTGTGGACAAAACATTACAAGGGAGGAATTATCATTTCCGCCATTCCACATAACTGTGTCTAACATATCCTCTGGCTTCTCTCCCAGATCCCCTGCATTAAATATATATTTTTCTTTACACCCTTTTATCCCCCTCTCTTGATGAATTATTTATATTTTAGAGAGTGAGGGAGTAGAGAGCCCTTTCCATGGAATAAACACACCAATAAAAAGAGTGATGACAGGCAAAAAAATGATGTGGAAGCATCACTTGCCGCTTTACCAAAATGGGTTTTCAAGTATTGCAGGCTATACACCATTTAAAACTTCATAAAGTGGCAAACAATTTAGTAAATCTTTTACAGGAAGCAAAAGGACTGAAACACGGAGCTAAATTCATACTGTGGGTGCCCTTTTTCCCGTAAACTAATTAATTTGCAATGCACAAACAATCACTGTAAACTGTAATAATCCTTTCTGCTGCATAAAACTGAATCGATTAAATCCTCTTAAATATTTCATTTTCTGATGCTGTTTGACCTCCACTGAGAAGGAGTGAACACAGTCATTAAACCGCTTCTCCACTTTTCTGGTCCATGCCAATTTTAAGTGAACACTGAATATTACACTGGCAATCAAGAACAACAGTAAAAGATTTGCTGCCCTGGAAGCATTTTCACTATAAGCCTCCCTTGGCAATCCTCACATGTTTTTATTTTCTATTTTCTTATTTTCACAATGAGCTGAGCAGAAAGTGAAGGTAGTACAGTTTTTTTCCCTGAGAAATAGCTGCTAACCTACCTGCAGTACATTCATGAGAACTCACATCTCTTAAGGGAACAAAGGAGAATCCATTGCCCAGTTACCATTGCCCACATATTTTGATAAACAGCAACCCTGAAAGGAAGAATTTGTCCTCCATAACAATTCATTTATTTTCAGGAGCAAGCTTTGCCTTTATGCAGAGATCATGGTGGAAAGTTTTAATTAAATCAATCTCTTCTAAATAGCTACACATTTTTAAGTGGGTTGTTTTCTTATCTGTTTTTCTTTTCTTTCAGACACACACATTTACCTGCAGAGTTTGGGTCTTTCAGATCTGCAAAGGGAGGCCTCTTGATACTGTAGGTCAAAGCAGAGAGCCTGGTAATTGAAGTTGTACATAATAAAAGAAGAGGTCGGTAGTGCGGGTGGGGGAGGTGTTCATTAATAATTGATCAAAGACCCGTTAAATTGAAATGTGTTTGCATCAATTAATCATCCCCCCAGATGCCACTAATCAGCCTTTTCCATTGTAGCATCATAGTATTCCTGGAGACAACACAGAAGCCGTCATACATCATCTTTTACTGTTCACTTAAAGCTGGCCTCCAAGCGCGTGACTGAGTGATTAAAATACTATTGCAACTGAACACCGCAGGCTTTACTTACGATCTCCTCAAAAAAATGGTCTCGCAGACAATGCTGTGTATAGTACTAACTGGAAAGGGCTGATGTTTGAGGTCTTGCTCCTCCACAGTACAATAAATGCAATGCATTTTTAAAAACTAGAATTGACTTAGAGTTAGACTTAGACAACTTTATTGTCATTTTGTATGTACAGACTGCATACAGAATGAAATTTCATTGCATACAGCTTATAGGAGTATAGTGAGATTCCAGGTGGAATAAGGCAACATTAGAGTATAAAGTGCAGCAGTGATCAAAATGTAAACATGTAAACAATGCAGGAGAAAGACAGTGTTCAATCGCAGTGAGCAGGGGAATATTCAAACCGTTTTTAGGTGCAAAAGTAATGGTGCAAAAACGCATTTGTACAAAAAATGCATTTGCAGTGAGTTGTGAATAATTAAAAACGAAACTAAAAGTTTGGCAGCATTGGTAATGCCAGATAGAGATGCAGTGACACAAATGTGCAAATGTGGTGCAGAGTCAGTATATAGTTCAACAGTTCAACAGTCTGATGGCAACAGGGAAAAAGCTTTTGCAGAACCTGGTGGACCTGCAGTGGATGCTGTGAAGCCTCTTCCCAGAGGGCAGCAGGGAGAACAGTCCATGGTGGGGATGTGAGGGGTCCCTGATGATGTTACGGGCTCAGGACACGCAGCACTGGGATGAAATGTTTTTAATGGGGGGAAGAGGAGCCCCGATGACCCCTTCTGCTGTCCTCACCACTCTGCTCATGATCTTCCAGTCGGAGGTGCTGCAGCTTCCACACCACACAGAGAGACAGCTGGTCAGAATGCTCTCTATGGTGCTTCTGTAGAAGGTTGTGAGGATGGGCGGGGACAGGTGGGCTCTCCTCATCCTCCGCAGGAAGTACAAGCACTTCTGTGCCCTCTTCACCAGTGAAGTGGTGTTCACAGACCAGGTAAGGTTGTCTGTGATGTGCACCCCCAGGAACTTGGTGCTGCTGACCACCTCCACAGCTAAGCTTTTGATGAGCAGTGGAGCGTGGCGAAGCCGGTTCTTCCTGAAGTCGACAATGATCTCCTTCGTCTTCTCCCCGTTCAGGATCAGGCTGTTGTCTCTGCACCAGCCCACCAGCTGCTCCACCTCCTCTCTGTAGTCCTTGTCGTTGTCATCTCTGACCAGGCCCACCACCGTTGTGTCGTCCGCGAACTTCACGATGTGAAGTTGGGTGCGGTGGATTTTGTTTTATTATCATAAACATCAAATCACACGTACATACAAAAATTTTACTTTTCCTGCTACTATTTTGTAGTCCTAGCTTAAGGGTGCCGAAGCTAAAAGTGGATAAGTGACAGTGTTCTGTTGTTCTTTACTTGGGGATAAAATAACAAACAATTTAGACCAAAGCATTGTAGTTGCAGTTTTTATAGACCACAACTGAAGGATTTCATGATAATGATGATGATAGCCCTTAAATGTTAATTGTGTTGTGTTTTCCAGAATCAGGTTAGATCAGTGTTTGTTATTCTTTGTGCTGTGCCATGTAGCAGTGCCACTGGCAATGAAACAGACTTTCAGAATAATCCTACCACCCCTATACTTGACAGCTGATAGAGGACTCTTAGATTTGAAAGTTGACCTTTGGCTCCACCAAGCGTTATTCAGCATTGTTCCCAAATAATTAACTCTTGTTATTATACCATAAAACTTATGAAATAAGTGTGAGCAGCTGCAAATGTTCAATGGCCTTAAAGCAGGCTTCAGTCTTGGTCGGGAGTTTTGCTAACCTGCCTTTCCTGTGGAAATTACATTGATGTTCTGGACGTTTTTAATTTAAGGTCTGATGGTTCCTGGGTTTTACCTGATCAGTTTAACCAATTTTACTTTCTCTGTGGCAAAAACTCAGCATTAGATGTTTGAAACTTGGACACAGACGGTTTTCCCAACAGTAAAGGACTCCAAAACCCACTGGAAAATTGGTTTTAGAATAGATAAAGTAAGCCAACATTAAGTTCCTAGGATGACACCGCTCTCAACCCTATTATAAATTTATGGACTGTGGTGTGCCTGTGTTATCCCAGGCCCTGAAGGTTAAAAAAAGTCTGTGGTTTCTTAGCAACATGCTAATGGAAATATTTTCAAACATAAATGGAAATTTACGTTCATATTTGAGCTTGTACTTGATTTTGACTCTGTGTTTCAGACACTCAATAAACCCTTGCTTATTCGTCCAAGTCCAGTTTTTAAATATCGCTGATTTTTTTCTTTATTAAGCTTTCCCTTCTGAAAAAAGCACAGTTTAAATGCACCTTTAAAACACATATGATATATAATATATAATGACAACCTTATGCATATCGAGGGTGCAGAAACAGGTTTTTAGTGTGAATTTCTCAAATAAGGCTCATTGGCTTTTCCCACCAAAGTTACTGGAAGGTCAAGACAAATTTCCTGTGTTCCAAAGAATCCCCTCGATCTGATCTACACAAAATATGACCTCCATCTTTAATTAAGATGAAAGCACAAACCCTTTCTGTATTTACTACATCAGTGAGCATCCAGGGTAATCCAAAAGGGATTATTTCCGCTCACTGAGAGTGACCACTTTGGTGTAATCAAATCACTAGGAAGGCGACTCAGTTTCTGCATACCTCTGAATTCACAGGACGGCCCGGTGACAAGTCACAGATGTCAGACCCACTAAGCTGGATCAGAAAACTTCCCCGTCATTTTTATATAAAGTTAAACTTTCTGTCTTGGGCCTGATGGTGCTGACATGAATATGATCAATGGCAGTGGATCAGCCCCATGGGAAGAGCAAGATACACATCACATGATTAATGGCTTTGCCAGCTGTCATGAACTATACTGGACCAATACACTGAAGGCTTCATAAATCATGAGTGTTCTGACACGTGAAGCTTTTTTTTCAACTTATAAAGGCCAATATTTGAGGAGTCCTAAATTTTAACACCTATTACATTTTTTCACATGAATATGGGGCCACTTCTTTTTTTTTTTTTTTTTTTTTTTTTGCTACAGTGGGAGTACTGCATAGTACCTCTAGTATCATAATGAATTAATCATGGAATTTGATTAATTCAATATAACAATTTGACAATACAAATAAAATATAACTGGATGTGATCTCTGGAGGACTGTTTTATACCAATAAATGTCTTCTCAATCTGTATTAAGAGAAAAGAATGTCCAAAACAGATTTTCAGCTACAGAGCCCTGAGATATCTGTCAGCTTATCAAGTGCTTAGGGCCAAAGTATTTGTTGACATTCGACTGTTTACAAAACCAGCAAACACTTCTGCTGCTACTGTTTCCCACTGGAGTGTTTTTTCTACTCACCTGTCAAATGTGAGTCTGTTATTAAGTCACATTTCATCCGTGCAGTCACTTGATTCATGACCCAGTGAAATAAAAGTATGCTGCACTGAAAATGAACCCAGTATAAAGAACCTTTTTGTGCTAATCTAATGGCTTTATAGCACTTTATATCCAATTCTGAAATTTTAAGAAATCAGTATTACACACAAAAGACAAGGGTGCAGCACCCTTGCAGGGTGCATGGGAATGATGCTGATATTGCCCAGTATCCAGTGGCTATGTATATATATATATATATATATATATATATATATATATATATATATATATATATATATATATATATATATATATAGAGAGAGAGAGAGAGAGAGAGAGAGAGAGAGTTATTTCATTAACTCTATTCACTAAAGAAGGCACGTTATGTAGATTAACACAGAGTGATGATGTTTTAGAGCCTTTAATTTACTTAATTAGGATTTTTTCCCCCACCTGCAGTAAATAAAAATAACATTTACGATTAAAATACACCTTCACACCAATAGAAGACCAAGCCGAAACGGGGGCTTAGTGGAAAGTGTGTCTAATACCGGCTACCTTGCTTTCTTTCAAAAGATACTTTTATTCTAAAAAACAAACCTCTTAAAAATGCATATTCTAATTTGTTTATTATGGATGTATGTCTTCTGTTGTCATATACATATATATATATATATATATATATATATATATATATATATATATATATATATATATATATATTCAAACAGAATGTGGTGGTGTAAAACCAGATAAAAAATTACAGGTGCTTGAATCCGGCTACTTACATACTCATCCATTTTTATCTTCAGCTTCCACTTTATACATTTCATATTGTTTAATAATGTATATAATTCAGTAATGGTATCAAGGTGTTGCTGTATTGTATCTGTAGTTCTATTGGTTGGGCTGTTCCTTTTACATCTATCTCTCTGCGGTAAATGAAGCAGACTGATGAAGTTTTGTCAATCTCTCTCTTCTGTCTCCTGTTTCTTTCACCTTTTCTCCCTTCCTCATTTCTCTCTCCTCTTCTACTTTTTCAATGTAGTGTCCACATAACATGAATTATTCCCTACATAATAAAACTATTTACGTATATAAATCAAGCAGAGCACTATGGTGAAAGCGATAATGCTCCACTTGTGAGAATAAAATCTGTTGGGCTCTTTCTGGCATTAAGATTAACAATTCTTATTGTCAGACAGGACAGAAAAAAAAGATAACTTAAAGGAGCAATAAGTGATTTTTCACCACTAGGTGGAGCTTGAGCACTGTCTCTAGACCAAAACAAAATGTGTATCAAGTCACGCCTCTCCCTACCTCGCTCCGACACTCGACATCTGTTTGCCCTTCTCACCTATCAGCTCGTAAGAGCTAAATACACAGCAAAACAGCATTACGTTTCTGAAGAACATGTCTAGTGAAGAACTGACTCATAACTTTATACTGCTGTTAGCAAGAGAAAGTTTTGATGTGATATGCAAGCTCTCCACCCGTCGGTGCCTGGCAGGGGCATTGTATGAACAGGGAGGGGCTAATATTGCATTTAATTTGTCTTCGGCAGTCGGGATTCATGACCTCCGGGTCAGATAGTTTAACTGGAAAGGCCCTAAAGTCGGAATTACGAGCCGGAAAGTCGGGGCAGCAGGTGTGTACCCGACATCGGCATCCATGATGGCTGCTACTCGCAGCAACTTTGAGTGAAACCTCATACTTTGACTGTTTGTAGCAGCTCTCATTTATTTATGTAACATTTAGTCAGTCATACAGGTGTTACCTTTCACTGTTCATCAGACGGGATGTTTCAGCTCTGTTAATTTGCACAAAATATCACCTAGAACAGCGCTATTGTCATTGTTATTGTTTTAACAACATTGCAAGCATCCATGTTTTTTTTCCTACTGTCTGACAGAGAGAAATTTGAACGCAGCAAGGCGGAGATGACGTAATCTGCGACTCACGAGTTCCGACTTTCAAGGCAAAAGAAAGTAACCCCTGAGTAGCAGCTGTTTACGTGCACGTACATGCATGCACGGCCAGCCCGGCTATGTAAACAAGGGACTGGAGAACAGCACAGAGAAATAATGTGTGACATTTAACCATAGTCCATCTCAAAAGATACCTTTAGTTCTTCTCAAAATTATTTTTAGTTCTTTCTATCTAAAATAATGAAACTGTACTTATTGCTCCTTTAAAACAGCACATAATTAGTCCCCTGTCATATCCACAGGCCTGTGCACAGATTTTGTGTATGCTTTACCTCTTCCGTTACAAGATGTGACCAAAAGGTGACTCGCTGCAGCCCATCGAGGCCAATCAGGAGGAGCTTAAGGGGTGCGAGAGGTCCCACATTGTTTCTTTTTACAGAGTGGTAAATCTTGTGATCTTCATATGTCTTTTTGCTTACCTCCTTGTGTCCTCCCTCGCAGACATCCTTGTATCCACTCACTGGTTCTGTCCAGGATGTCAGTCCACTGCTTCCTGGTTCTCAATGTTCTTGGAAAAACTAATTTTGGAACTCCCTCTCAAAATTTCCTCGATGCTTCTCTCCCTGCTGTCCTGGACCGTTGTCCAACTGTATGATGTCCGTGCTCTACCAGCACCACTCACCTACCTGTCTGCCCTTCAGTGCTCCGCTGCAATCACCACCTCTATCTGGAAACAAAGAATCATTACTAGCCTACACCACTCGCCACAATCTGCCAACTTCAGCCTCTGTGGATGTACTCGCCTCCCTCATCGATCATCACTATCTCCACAAACAGTAGGAATCAGTTTTCACCTCTTTATCATCAGTTACTGAACTCTTCAACTCTTTAACACTTACTTCTCTTCCTCAGGACCATCCAGGATCCCTTTCCAGAGCCCTGAAGAAACATTGACTTACCCATTGTCAATAAAACATTTAAACCTTCTTCAGCTGTCCATAGCACATTCTCACTCCCTACTTGTCATATACTGACGCTTGGTCAGGTTCCCTCAGAGTCACAAGTTGCTGCACGGAGTACCCCCTTTTCGTCAATATTTGACGTGCAGGGTGTCCTCGTAGAATAGTATATCAACCCATCCTACACCAAACATTTAATTAAAACAATTGCATTTACTTGCATTCTAAAGACATTTCTAGTGAGAAGCATGTATTTTATTTTCAGAATCTTCATTCAGGGAAGGTAGACAATCTTTCATTCATTAGTGTAGCCAAAGATTAAAATGTGTTCTGTCTCAGAAAGACAGGAGGAAGTGACATTTCCTACCTATGTCACCAAGTTGCTCCAAGAGTCAAGGTCCCAAATGAACAACTCTTAAGCTAAACATCTGCCATTATATCCATTTTGATGACATCTATAGTGTAATGTATGCATGGTATATTTCAAATTTTTGTTCAGGGAAGGGAGACGTCCTTTCCTTTAAAACATCGCAGTTTTATACATTGTGATGACATCTCTAGCGAAAAGTATGCTTAATATAGTTGTAATCTTTGTTCAGGGAAGGTAGACAATCTTTCCTTTATTAGTTCTGCTGAAGGTTTCACATGTTCCACTGCGTGTAGACTGACAAAAGCAGGCCACGTTCCAATTACTCTCAACCCATCCACCATACTTATAGATGGAAATGCAACATTTAAAGACAGGATCTACAATTTGTTACAATTTGATGACATTTCTGGCAAGAGGATGCACAATATTCTTTCAGAAAGTGTAGACAATATTTCCTAACCTCTAACCTCTTTTTGCTGTTTCAATGGACGCTGCTATCTTTTTTGTCTCCAAAACCTTTATTGAAGATTAGAGGAAATACAGACCAACAGTCTGCTCGTGAATCATCAAGTACATTAATCAACACACAATCATAACAAAAAAGTGCCAGGGGGGTACATAGCTCAGTTTTAATAAGGGCTCTTTAAGTAAATGCATCTTTTTTCTTTTACTATTATACTATACACCCTGCTGCATGTAAATCAGAGGCTCTGATAAACAAAATATGATGTGCAGCATCAACTGGCAAGTGAGTATCTAAGAGACATTGTCGACACTATCCCACCGTGTGGATCAGTGTGGTCAGGTAGGCAGGAGCGGTAGGATAAACTGTGGTGGTACCAATGAACAAAAAAATGAAAGGTCAAGCAGCTTTGAGGTCCTCAGTTTCCGCGTACTTTTTATTTTCAGTTCACAAAACTCCAAAAAGTGCAAGTGCAGTCAAAAAGTGCATGGAGGTTAAGGTTTTACCTACTAGCAGCAAAACAGAAGGTGACACTCCAAACTCCACTCTCCTCATGAATCAACAAAATGGCTTTTTAAAGGGGCCACACCCAACTAGGTAAAACCACTTAAAACCACTAGGGGTCTGCAAACATTAGTTATTTTAAAACCAATGTAAAATTCCTCCATAAAAGTCCACCAATAATTATGTAGAAAATAACCCATCAATTAAATAGACAAAATCCTAAACAAAAACAATTACAATAAATAATTCTCCAAACGATTCTAAAACTATTAAACAACTCCCCCCTGGTATCTGCAATCTTTTTGCCTAATACAAGTAGAAGGTTAGAAAAACACCACTATGGGGTGGCCAAGGGTTCTATTTAATATATAATAGTATATTGTCCTGTGAACCAAAGTGTTCTTGCTACAGTGTCTGTAGCAAGATGCTGCAGATCTTTTCTGTTGTGTAGTGTGTTATCTCTTCTGCCATTACCTGTTGGGGCAGCATCAGATGCAATTGACTTAAAGCATCAGAGTAACTGAATTGAAGAAAGCTTGTTGAGCTTCTTCAATATAGAAAGCAGGCTCTATTCTGGGGACTCATCTAGAACATTGGGAGAAGATTTTACAAGGAAGTATTCTTCATAAAACAAGAACATTATAGACAAACCTGTGCATCCTCTTCATCAGATTGTCATACAACAACAGTGTCTTCATTGAGAAGCTTCTCAAGATCCACTGTAAGATAGATTGCTTTAGCAGATCCCTCCTGCCATGCAGCCATGCACAGCTCCTTGAAGAAACTCCAATAACATGAGTTTTACCAACATTTAATTTCCCTTTGAGATGAAGAATGTATTTTTTTATTAAATGTTGCCATTACAGTGATAATCTTATTTTCAAACAAAAGGTGATTAATATTTTCACACAAAAGGTGATTATTATTTATCCTTTTTTCAAAATGTACCTGCAAAAGTGTTGAGCACAGATGTATCTGCTGTAGTATTTGCTGTGGAGCTCATGTTACAGTTTCTGCTGTTCGGTTGAAGTTAACATTAAAGTATAATCCTACTTATAAAGTTATACATCCACCTATTTTACACATTAGAATCTAACTTTACATTTGTAGCTTGGGTGTAACTGACATTCATAAGCATAGGACAAATACACAGATTCTACTCCAGACTCCCAGTGGTAGCTGGGAAGGTTTCACACAGACACCAAATGAGAGCCAATACCACTATGTTTATATATGAGTGTTAAGTTAGAGGTAAGG
Organism: Fundulus heteroclitus; assembly: GCF_011125445.2. NCBI lineage: Eukaryota > Metazoa > Chordata > Actinopteri > Cyprinodontiformes > Fundulidae > Fundulus > Fundulus heteroclitus. The sequence continues at coordinate 17,793,455 of NC_046366.1, forward strand.
CTCTCCTGACAAGAATTAAACAGATCAAGGCTTAGTATGGCTAAAGGATGATTTTGGTTATATCTGCTCGCACATTGAAAGTCAAGGTCGAAAGGGGACCATGAGAGTCTAGCTGTCTCACATGCAAAAGGGTCTACAATCTGGCCAAATTCAAAAACTAGAAATACACACACACACACACTACTAGACAAAAGCTTCTCTCATCCATCTAAATAATGGAAATCAGAAGTTCTAACCATTTTCATGGCCACAGGTGTATGAATTCAAACACCAGGTATGCACACTGTTCCTACAAACGTCTTCTTATAACTTTCAATTAAGGTTGAAGACAAAAAAAATATAGCAGCCTCAGTTGAAACAGCAAATGGGTTGGGGTTAGGAAAACCATTATAGAAATATTATCTACACTTTCTGAAAGAATAATGTGAAAATATTATGCGTACTTTATTATGAAACCTTTAGCAGAACTAATAAAGGAAAGTTTGTGGATTGATTATAATTATATTGAGCATACTTTTCACTAGATAGCTATCCAAATTCATACTGAAAAATCTTTGAAAAGAAAAGTTGTCTCCCTTCCCTGAACAAAGATTATAAATATAGCATGCACCCTATAGATGTCATCAAAATGCAAATAACTGGAATGCAAATAATTTCTCACTAGAAATGTCTTTAAAATGCATGTAAATGCAGTTGTTCTGCTTAAATGTATGATGTAGGCTGGGTTTGTATAATATTCTACGAGGACACCCTGTAGGTCAAATAATGACGAGAAGGGGGTACCCTGCGCATCAATTTGTGACGCTGAGGGAACCTGATCAAGCGTCAATATATGACCATTAGGGAGAATAGTGAGATAGTGAGTAGTTAGAATTTCTTGGATTTGCTACCCAGATCTGCCCCGGTGTCATGCATCTCTTTATTAAAACCTGCAGCTCCTCAATCCAAATACTAAAGAAATTTAGCTTCACAGATTGCAACTTGAATTTTCACAGCTGAAAGTGTTATGGAATTAGCAGGAAATGCACAATGGCAAGATGGGAAAAAAAAGGTGAACTGTTAAAAATATAGCAAGGCTAGCATAAGTGATGTTAATTTGTAATGGGAGGTAGGAGGTCGTTCTCTCTCTCTCTCTCTCTCTCTCTCTCTCTCTCTCGCTCTCTCTCTCTCTCTCTCTCTCTCTCTCTCTCTCTCTCTCTCTCTCTGATGCATGAAAAGATAATCCAAATCTATCTAGGAAATGGCAGGCTTCACTGCCAGCTCCAATCACATCAGATGTTACTAAACAGGGATTTAATTACTGAATGTAAATGCCGGTGATGTCTTTTTGCTCAGAGTAACCTTTTCATAAAGAACATTAAATGTGGGGATTGATTTCAGGTCTTTTACGTTTACAATTGTTAGCATTATAAGCCATTTGCTCGACTCACAGGAAAAACATTACATGATTAAATGTAATCAAAATCTCACTTTACAGAGCTTTAAATTGCCCATAATGTCAGCTGAAAGTAGTAATCCTTCCTCAGCGCACGGTGTTCTTCTGCATATTTTACAGGCGATTACAGTGTCATGTCCAACTATCTGTGTTACCCTTAGATTGAAGAGAATTCCTTCCTTATTATAACAATGACAGACTTAAAAAAAATTTCATTCATATTTTGCAAATTTGAACTCTTATGCATCTTGCATGTGGTTGCAATGACGCAGTTTTATGGGCTGTTTGTAAATCAGTTCTTCGGGGAAACAACCACCCACCTACACATATGCATAGCCAAACAAGTCAGTCTACTGTGCATGTGTGTGCACAATCTGCGCGAGCGAGAACTGAGGAGGGCAGCCACAGGAGGAGATAATCTAGAGCAAGGGAGTAAGAAAGAAGGAGAGACATAGGTCAGAATCATTAGAACTCTGAACCTTTTATAACAAAGCACAATGGTGGGGCTATTAGGATGATAATTATCCTCATTAGCCTAATACCTCCTCCTCCGCCCTGTACAAGATGATATGTAACTCTGTTGAGATCCATCAGGTTCCTATGCACTGGGACTGAACATATGCTGCATTTAATGATGTAGAAAATACTAAAATAGATTTTTATTTTTTTTGAAAAATAACTTTAAATTCAAAGCAGTAGTAAATTTGTGCTTGCCTTTGGGAATCCATCTGTTTCCTGAAAAATATCAGGCCAAATGCTGCGCTCTATTTTGTCTCCAATGCACACATTTCTGAGCAAGCAGAACCAGCAAATTTTGCTTCTTTTGCCTTTATCCATTAAAAGACTAAGAAATTAAAAACATTAAAAACATATCTTCACTGTGAAAGAAAATTATAATTATTTCAAAATCAAAGTGTATAACGAGTTTAAAATATCCCTTTTTGTAAAATTATCCTTTTTATCCTCATGCTTCTATTTTTTACTTCTGGGAAAATTGCCATTAGATGAGTCCTGCAAGGCTTCTCCTTTAGCTATTGCCTCCACCCACCTCTCAGTCTATGCAGCATCTTGAATTAGTTTATCACTTTAAATCTATCATGGCAAGGTCAAGTTGTGGTGGAGAGCAGCTACTATCAGGGAGAAATAGATCTGCAGAAATATTTGCAAATACCAGGGCACTAGGAAAAGAAAACTAGACAATACTGATGAAAAAACGAGAGAAAGTAACATTTACTCATAAATTTACTCATAATAAAGTCAATTTAAACTAAGGACAGCTTTGAGGTGCTCTGCTTTAACTTACACCTGCTTTGCCATGTTTTGCTTTACATTTGACCAAGTTAGTAACTTCTAGATTCTAAAACATTATAGTTTAGAAGTATAATGTGTCTGTTTGCTGATCTCTAACAGCGATTAAACAATATTTTGTTGAACGATTGAAAGAGAAAAGTCCAGAAAATAAAAACAAATCGCTCCATCAAAACTGTTGTGTTTCCTTCTTTTCTCTCGTGACACCTCACATTTATCAGCAGTGACAGGCTCTTTATACACTGATGCTCATCTCATAATGTCTTTTAAAATAATATATCACCTGGAAGGATGAAACTGGTGCACATCTTGGTGTTGTAGTTTTTTTTTTTTTTTTTTTGGCAAAGTTAAATTTGCCTCCGTTTTATTTTAATGCCCCTAAATAAAACCTGTTGCATCAAATTATTTTCACAAGTCACCTGATTAAATGAAAGTATTTCACCTGTGTGTGTTTAAGCCCAGTATAAATATAATTGTTATGTGAAAGGGTCAGAGGTTTGTTAGAGAACATCAGAGAACAATCGGCATCATCAACTTCAACGAACACATCAGACATTGTTCAATATCTGAAAATGGGGTAAATAAAAGACCAAAAAAATGCCAACACATGGCTGTCCACTTCAAATGACCGAGCATGCAATGAGAACACTAGTCTTTAGCAAGAAGAAAACCATTTTCTTTAAAGAATGTCATGAGATGCAATTTGCCTCAAGTCACAGCAAATGTTGAAGAATATGCTCTAGTAATTTGGGACCAAATCGGGACTTTTTTGGTCTACGTGCAAAATCCTACATGGTGAGAAATAAGAAAAGGAAAAAAGAAAAGGAAAGCCTGTCAGAGTTCATGGGAAGACCGTATAAGTTAGAAAAAAGGGAAATCCTGGAAGATAACCTGTCAGAGGTGGAAAAACATTTGAATAGGTCAGAGGATCAACTGCCAGGAAAATGATGACCATAAAAAAAACAGGCAAACCTATTGTATGATAGAATCTGTGGCAAGACCTGATCTGACTTAACTTGAACTATTTTGCTAAGATGAATCTGCAAATAGTTTATGTGCAATGCGTTGACAGACATTTCCCTAATGGTGTGCAGCTGTAAATGCACGAAATGGTGATTTCCCTCAAGTATAAAATCAAGGGGCCTGCAAATAATGCAATTTTAGATGCATTGTATGCAGCCTTTGCAAAATGTCCTTTTGACATCTCACTCAAGCACAGCTGTATGCTGGTCTATCACATAAAAATTAGACAAATTACAGTTAAATATGTGACATTATAGAGAGAAGATGAAAAGTTCAAAGGCTTTTGCAATGCACTCCATTCCTTCGAAGACAGCACAACAGTACACATATTATTTTATCATTCACCTGCACAACTCCTTTATCATCTGTTTACCATGCTTCCAACATGGATTCTAATTCCAAATGCTCATTGGTTGTTGTTTAGTTCATGTTTCCCTTTGCATCTTTTCTTTGGGCTTTGTGAGACACAGTTTGCCTGAGGTTACTCACCACACTGTCTCTTAGCCAATACATAACGGAGTAGATGAAGTTCTTCTGGGACTATTACCAGATAGAGCTGATGCAGACGATGGATGGATGGGTGGATGCTGAGGAGTGTCCCTGCAGAGAGGATGCGAGCTATCTGTCATAAAAATGACAGGCAACATGTTTTTAGAAAGCACCTCCAATAAATAAAAGCTGAATGATTGCCACGAAGGATGCTGGAGAAAGAGCCTGGCTTTTGTAGCAGCTGTGATGAGCAGAAAAACAGTGGGCAGTTCTCTTAAGGCACAAATTTGCAGCCGATACATTGCCTAGGAACAAGCCTACTGTAGTTTTATCGAGTAATGATACAAGCAAGTGAGCAAGCATGGTGAAGGAGCCAATCTAGTGGCAAATTCCAGCCCAAAGAACTATCTGGTGGCAGCATTTTTATCTCAAACTGACACGTCAATGAGCAGAAAACTGTCATTTGCTCTTGCAGTGACATTCTGAGGTTGAGAAGTCAACCGCAAACAAATGGAGTCAAGGTGGCTTAAGCAATATGAATGCCAAGAAGGATGAAAATGCCATTATTCTTCCACGAGGCACAAATATTTCACCTACAAATCAACACCAAAGTGTCTTGCTTGGACTCTGGGCAGTTGGCAGTGATGTACTTTTTTTAATGAAAAGCAAACAGCATTACAGACGGTATCGCAGCAAACAAGCAGAGCAGCTCTAAGGGCTGCAGCCTTTACCAGCCTAGCTGAAACAACAGGCTTTGCTGCAGGAATAGATGCTTTGGTTTATCTTTTAGCTGACAAGAAAACAGGTGGGAGCACAATAACAACCAAATTGTGTGTCTGTCTGCGCTATCTTGCATGCATCTCAACAGATGAACAAATAATCAATTAATCGCTTTAGAAATACATGTAAAACCTGGAAAACAAAAAAATTGCAGTGGAAAGATGCTTGTTTGTTTTCAGGAGACATTAATTGTAAGGTGGTTGTAATTCCGATTTAAAATGCTGACACTGTTGTAACAGTCAAAATGATACAGTATAAATATGGCTGCTCTGCGAAGGTCTCTGGTTTATTAGAGAACATTAGAGAACAAACATCATAAGGAGCAAGAACAGACCAGACAGGTCAGAGATAGAGTTGTGGAGAGGTTGAAAGCAGGATTGATTTGTAAAACAATATAAAACAGTATCCCTCAACACACTAGCCATGGTGAAACACGGTGGTGGCAGCATTATGCTGTGGGACGCTTTTCTTCAGAAAGCACAAAAAAAACAACTTGTCAGAACTAATGGAACGATGTACGGAGCTAAAATTAAAAGGTTCAGCTCAAGGCATGTTAATGTGTTACAATGACCTAGTTAACGTCCAGCAGTGAATACAATTGCGTGTTTGTGGCAAGACTTGCAAATTAATGTTCACACACACTCAAAAAATATCCAAACTCATTGAGCTTGAATTGTTTTGTAAAGAATGGGCAACAGTTTTAATCCTGATTGGAGGTGAACATAAAAGGACACCTCTCTCAGGTTTTTATTTGTTAAAGATGAAGACAACTTTCTATTTCCTTCCAGTTATGCAATACTTTGTGTTTGTCTACTGCAGAAAAAAATCCCAGGTAAATGAATTTAATTTTGTAGTTATGTGACAAAATGTGGAAAACATTGATTGAATATAAACCCTTTTCACAAGTCACTCTAAGAATTCCCTTTATTGACAATATAGATTTATAAAGTAAACTCTTGTTTTGTGATTATATTTTACTTTTTTATTGTATTACATTCAGTGCTGCTTCTCACTAATGTTTTTTTTTTATATTCTAACTTTGCATGAAACGGGTCAGGGTGCACTTTGACCTCTACCTTTTTATTTTGAAGATTTGGCTTGTAGCTTTAGCTGTTCATGTGGTGAGCGAGAAGAACGTGGCTTTGTAATTTGATGCTCTGGCCTATCTATCTATATATCTATCTATCTATAGATAGATAGATAGATAGATAGATAGATAGATAGATAGATTTTCTTCAGCTTTTAGATAGATAGATAGATAGATAGATAGATAGATAGATAGATAGATAGATAGATAGATAGATCTATCTAAAAGTACCTTTAGTGTTCAAACAACTCTCCAGTTGTTTGAACACTAAAGGTACTTTTACAATTATACACCAAAAACCTAGTGTTATATAAATTCAAGGGTACTTTCTTAATTTCAAACCACTTTTTAGTTTACATAACTCTTTCATGTGCAACAATAACCACTGTATATCCTCACTGGTACAGAAAATATTAGTATAATATGCAAAGAGGAAATAATAATTATTCTTTATACTTTACATATGTCATTTATACATAAAATAATTATTTTGGTCTCAATACTGACCCCTGGGGGACACCACAAACAATGTCTAAGCATGATGACTGAAAGTTACACACTTGCACAAAATGGTGCCTGTTGCTTAGAAGGCTTTTCATCCAGTTCAGATCTACTCCCCTAATACCATATCTCTCCACTTTCTGGATTGATATTTCATGATGTCAAAAGCTTTTCTTTAATTGATAACGCACCAACTGCTAAGTTATTTTTGTCCAAGGAGCTAGTAACTTCAAATAATTCAAAAACTACCATTACTGTGGATCTTTGTGACCTAAGTTCATACTGACTCTAAAAGAGTAGGCTATGTTTATTGACAAATCTATCAAATCCTCCAACAAATCATTTTTTCATAATTTATGAAATGTGAAAGTAAAGAAACAAGCTTGAAACCTGTGAAAAATTATGAATAAACTGTTTCATTGGGAAGTTTTTTCATATAATGATTTAACATATTCAGAAATGTTTCACATGCTTTATTAATGTTATTTTCCTAAAATACTTACTCCCAGTATTGTTTAAAAAAGTCATATTTGAATACATTTATGTATTATTCAGTCCTAAATGTTTTAAACTTTGATATATATATATATATATATATATATATATATATATATATTTATATATATATATATATATATATATATATATATATATATATATATATTATATATATATATATCTATATATATATATATATATTTATCATATATATATATATATATATATATATATATATTATGTGATCTTACTGGTTATAGTGATTTTGGGCTAAGACATTAAGTGGAATTAATACATTTGTCAGCAGGTTTGTTATTGTTTGAGTTTAGCAGATCAGTATTTAAATCCCCACAAATAAAAAAATACCTTTTGAGTTGTAGGTGTTTATGTTATATCTAACCATTCTCTAAAATAATTTACTTAGAAGTGTAAAATCTGCAGATGAGTTTATTACAAAGTCACTCCTCATAAAACAACCTGATATAATTATGAGTTCTCCAGAAATTGAGAATTTCTCTTCCTTCTTGGTCTTGTTGATCTTTTGACCTCAAAGTTACAATACTTTAACAGTCCACTAGATGGACCCAGACTTAATTTCTACCATGATTACCTGAGTGTCCACACCCTTCCCAACACCTGACAGTGTTTTTTATTGGTTGTCAGATTCTAAGACTTCCTGTGTACTATCTACTTCACAGAAGGCATGTTGTGACAATTATTCGTTCATCTGTTAGTTTATTTTCATAATTATTTTCTTGAATATGATTTTGCATATCTATTTTAGTTTGTGTATTTTATTCAATATATGTGATATAACAAACTGTTATCTACCGCACTGACCTCCAAACTTTAAAACAACTAAAGGTGATACATGTGATTTATTAAAAAAGGAAGATCAAATTTAGGACAATCAAATTAATTATTTCAATTTATTGTTCTGGTCATGTAGTTGGGCTTAAATGCTGGTAATGCTACAAGCTTTATTTTTAAGCTTTATTTAACACTTAAAAAAGGGTCTGATTGGGCAGGAAACGATTAAGAACAGACATAACAGTATTTAGAATGAAGATTTAAAAATACCATCAACAAGTAGAATTGTTGTTGTTGTGTTTTTGTTTGTTTGCTTTGTTTTGTTGTTCTGCAATAATTTCTAGTTTAGTCCCAGATTTTCTGCTTGATGATGCTGGTTCAATTCTTACATGGGTCTGTCACCATGGCATCATAAGATGGAAACCTAACTTGCTCCAGGGGTTGTTGAATTTCTAGATAACGGATCGAGACCAAAAAGGCAACGGCTCTCTACTAATCAATGCACTGAGAATATAGAAAAAAATAAATAAAAAGGATAGCAGTGCAAGGCCAAGCCTCTCCTCCTCACCGAGTTCCACCAATACCGCTTGCTTTCACCAGAAAATCTTTTTGGAAGATACCTCAGCGGAAATGATCATGTATGTATGAAAACCAAGACTAATGATGATGCTTAATTTTCATTCCTGTTTGAAAGCCAAGGATTAGAAACACATTTTTATCACCTGCAGCATTTCCTACAATAGATTAAAGAAAAACAAAATGCTTGAAAAAGTCTTCATATTGGCTGTGATATTGATGAGCATATCAATTGGTGTAGTACTCACTATTGTGATTGTTCTTCTTTTTCCAACTCAAAAGTAACAGTCGCACAGTCAGTGACACTTAAACTAATGAGTATATAACACTGAAAGCCGAGTAAAACATCTGCATATTAGGGATGGACCGATTTGACAATTTAGGTTCTGTATCAATAACTGATATTATTATTTATGTTGTGGCCAATAACTGACATTTACCATTATGAATATTATACGTTTCCCTATTTATGCCCTGGTTGATTGCACTAGGCCAACCATGTCTTCCTCTTTTATTCAAAGTGTAATATTCATATTACAAAAACACAATTTCTATCTACATTTTCTGTCTATTGTGTACTGTTGAACCATATACAGTCTGGTTCCACTTTGTAAACACTGGCAAAGTCAAATTATTTCTTGTATGAAGCAACTTAAAACTCATTCTGGTTCTGATTCTACCTAGCTAACCTCTCTTCTTCAGTTGAACATCCCACAATCCTACCCTGCATCACTATCAGTGTCACATGTCTAAACAAATACCAAATGGCCAACCCTGTCCTCTGCTGAAACACACACTCAAACTGCAGCAAGATGGAAATAATTACTGGTTATCAACGTCAGCCCAGTTTAACATATGGAATGTTAAAAAAAAGACTAACGTCGGCCCATATGGATGTTAATGTTGATTAGTTCTTCCGACCGCAAAGTACAGTCTCACATTAAGTGTTGTAACTGCTGCAATATATGTCACAGCTGCATTTTGTTCTGCAGCAGTGTAGGATATATTTAATACATGAGCTACAGGGCTCATACTGCCATTTTTTGACATGTCCAAAAACATTTGTAGCAAGCAGGTTTATGTGGTGATCAAATTGTATATGCTACAAAGGAAGTTGTGTTGGAAGCATCGAGGGTGTTATATTTTCCCAAGACATGATTTATTTTAATGTCATTGAAATAAAATCCTGATGACCAATAGTGTAACAGGGGAATTAGATTAGACTGGCATAGAAATATCATTTATTTTTCCACAATGAGGAAACGCTGGAGCGAGGCGGAAAAAAGGAGCACTCAGCACGTCTTAAAAAACAAGGTTTAAGGAGAAAATCTAAGAGCTGAGAGGGAACCGCAGAAACAGGTGTCCTGCTAGTCTGACACCCAAAGTTTTAGGGTTAGTTAAGAGCCTCATCTCTTAAAAGAAACTCCTTAATCTTTTGATCCTGTTTCATATTGTAGGGGGCAGGTGTGAGGAGGCAAAATTAATGTAATTAAAACAAATGAAAGAACCAAGAATCTAAAACTAAAGTAATAAAATGAAACTTTGATAAGGCTAATGAAAACTGAACACACAACCATCAAAAATAATCCATGAGATGAAACACTTGACAGAAAATTGAAAAAAGAGAAGAAAAAAAAAACAAGAAAAACACAAGACTGTGATAAATGACTCTGGAGAAGGGGAGGAAATTACATTTTTATCCTTTCAACAGTGAAAAACATCTTTTGTACAAAAAGCTCACCACTGACAGTGCTAGAGGTGACATCATGCCAAAGCACAAAAAAAGCCTGAAAACTAAATCAATTATGATGCAATTTAAGTGCAATCTCAATTGTGTTCATATATATATATATATATATATATATATATATATATATATATATATATATATATATATATATACACACATTTAAAATGCTGCCTGGGTAATTTGTCTACCTGTGTCATCGTTTCTTGAATTCAAAAAACACATCAATACTTCTCTATGGTTACTGATTATTTTGCCATCTGTTATGACCATGCACCATCAATGACTCATTTTTCATCCCTCCATCATTTTTTCAGATTTGCTTTGAAAAGAATATTACATCTTGTTATCTGTGACGTCTGCCCTTTGCATATCTACTGTGGTCATTGCTGCCTGCAGAAGGGAAACCAGACGAAAGGAACGTGCGTGCGTGTGTGTGTGTGTGTGTGTGTGTGTGTGTACTCGTTCTTGTAGCTGAGTGAGAACATGTTTTGCCAATTTTACTAGTATGATGGACTTTGTTTTTATCTGGGCTATGGTTAGGTTTAGGACTAGGGTGTCAATTAGTTTTATGTTAGTGTTAGGTATATACGGGTAAAGGTTAGAGTGGGTTTAGTGTTAGGGTCAGGGTTAGGGCATGGAAAGGGTTGAAAATAAATATAAGTCAATGGAAGTCAAGTCAATGTCCTCAGTAAGTATTTAAAACAAGGATGTGTGTGTTTGTGTTTGTACTCCTACCTACAGTTGAGTGAGAAAATATTTTTCATGAATTTGATGTAAAGTGAGGACCTTTTGTTCATCCTCACTATTTTGGGAGCGAATGATCAGGTTTAGGACTAAAGTGTGAATTAGGGCAAGGGTGAGGGTTAGGCCCTACATTATGAATAAAACTCAATGTAAAGTCCTCACTACAATAGTAAGACCAACATGTGTGTGTGTGCGCGTGGGGCGGGGTCTCCAAGGCTTATTGCTGTGCCCAACTTTCCGTGTACACTGTTATGAAAGCAGACAAACAAAATTAGATCAAGCCTCTTAAAAAAAAGGTGTCAAGGCCACTGCTTCAGGCTGTTAGCACGGCTGATCCTGGTGACCAGACTCTGCCCTCGGTCCACACACATGGCTTTGATTTTACGAAGTCTTGCGGTTTTTGAAAGCCTATGACCACAAGTGCTTAAAAGCTGTTTCGAATCAAGGGCGAGGAAATATGCTTCCCTAAAGTGTTTATTTTGCCTGTTATGTGGTGCCTAGCTCTGAAAGGTCTTAATATGGTCATCAAGGTGCTCTGGAAAGCCGCACAGCATGTACTGAATGCATAAGGGTGCAGCAGCTGGTTTCATTAAATTTCACTTTTTTGGAAGAGTTTGGTGAGAGTCGTTAGGGTAACCAATGTGGGATAAAACTTCAAATAAACTGGCAGGTGGCTCTAAAATGATATATATGTTAATCCTTCCTCCACAGTGAAACATGAATGAATATGAAATATGAATATGGAGTAGTGTCATTGCTGCCTGCTGTTTCGGGACACCTGCATATTACACTGGCACATCACTGCCTCACATGAAAAAATATTTTTCAAGGTTGCTCCGAGCCGCATATGCCCTTGCACACTGCAGATCTTTATTTTGTATTTTTTTTTATTTTTCCCTTAAATAATAGCATATCTTTGTAACTAAATAAGAATAGCAACTAATGGTTCATTTGAAGAGATATATAAAATTAATGAGCACAAGCAAAAAAGGTTGCATCAACAGTGCCTTTCAAATGGATTCATACTAATTAAAGTTCTCCACATATGTTTGCATTACAACAAATACAAACTTAAATCTTTTTTATTGGAATTTTACATGTCAGACACAAGGCACTGCATATTTGTGGAAAAAGAAAGAGAAAGTTACACTGTTTTATATTTTTTTGGCAAACAAAATGTTTTGTATCCAGCTCCATTTACTCAGATACTGCTAAATAAATTAATTTGTCAGTGACCTGAGTAGATAGAGTCCTCATGTGTGTAATTTTATACCATTATACATATAGCCATTTTGTAAATGTTTCAAAGTTTTGGAAAGAAATTGATAATAGTAGTGGTGAACTACCAGCATCATGAAGAACAGGTAACACGGCAGACAGGCCAAGGATGAAGAGGTTTAAATCAAGTTAGGTCATAAAACAATATTACAACCTTTTAATATGTCGTTGAGCACTGTTCAGCCCATAATCTGAAAATGGAAAGAATACAAAAAAAATACACTGAGAGCCCAGACAATGACAGCCATATTAGGAGAAGCATCCAAGAAGCTCTGTGTCAGCCAATCCAATCCAGCTACTGAAAAGCCTAACAGATTATTGTAAATTTACTTTAATCAAGACTTCTTTCCAAAAGGGTGGGACAGATTCTCTATGCACAACATTAAACGGGCAAGCAGTGAAAAATGAGATAGCTACAATCTTAAAAAAACAATTATCATTTAGGCCCCAGCAACAGAACCATAGACATCTCTCCACACCGTGAAAGGTTTGTGCAGTGCAATGTGCGGCTAATTTGTTACTCAATCTCTTTGTGCTAATCACAAAGTACTTTTTTAAACAAAGAAGAACCAGTTAACTTGATGATGTAAATGGATTAGTGGAACATAAACCCTTTTTTTTTTGGCTCAGGAGATAGTCAAATAGCATCCGCATATTCACAGTTCATTCACCAGGAAACATAAAAGACACAGATATACACTACCACTCTCAAAACAAATGCACACAAAGTGCAGATACTGGAAATAAACACCATGAATGGGTCCAAACACCCTCCCTTAATCCTGGTGGGCAATTTTGTCATTACTGGCTCTTGTGTGAGCGACGATGCAGGAATGCAGCATCCAGTAAATGGTGCTCTGTAGCCGGCACAGAGAGACCCCCTGCCAGCCTGATGTGTTCTGCTAGCAATCACGGCACACTGAGTCACAGGCCAGTGGAAAATGCCAGATAAACATCACACTGGGAATGAGCTTCCTCCCTCTTCCTCTCTCTTTCTCTCTGGCAGTTTAAGTGGTTCAAGAATAGCACTAGAGCTCATTTTAAGCGACACCATAAGAGTCAAAAGGTCAAATGAAACATACATGGTTAGCGCTGGAAAATAAGGCGATCAGTAGATTAGATGACTGAAGTGAGCGCTGGGTTATGCCGTCAGCTGCACTATGATTCAAACAGCATCCTGTGTGTGATTCTGTTTCATGTATCTGCTGTCATCATCTATTGAGGGCTATGAAAAAAAGTGTGTAGGAAGGAAAAAAAGGACCTGAAACCTGGGTATGAGCTTAGTGCTCTGTTGACTTGGCCTGCTCTAAACCTCCAAATCACACCTTCACAAAAACACATTCATGAAAAGCTTGTCGTAATTTCCTGCGAGACCTTAAAAACACAGTCGGGAGCAGGTCTGTTTCTGGCCCTTGTTGTAAATCACCCAACGGCCGCTCTGATATTTCATTCAACATCTCTCCGCTCATCGACCGCTCAGAGAGTAGCCGGGGAAACATCTCTTGCTCTTTGTGATGTACATCACATGCTGTGTGCTGCTGAATACGACTTAGTGAGGGGACTGAGATGTTGGAGCGCTTTACTTCCACACATCAAAAGCATGGTGGGGGGAAAACATTACGCCATGGGTACGCTTGTCCTTAGTAAGGACAGGGATGCAAGACAGAAGTGATGGGAATATGGACAGATGCAGGACAATTCTGGAGGAAAACCTGTTAGAGGCAGTGTTGTAGTCAAGTCACTATGCCTCGAGTCCGAGTCCAGGTTCGAGTCTCCGGTGTTCAAGTCCGAGTCAAGTCCAAGGCATTTAAAAAAAATACGAGTCGAGTCCGAGTCAAGTTCACTACTCATTCGAGTCAAGTCCGAGTCGAGTCACTATTGATCCAAGTCGAGTCCTTATTGATCAAGTCGAGTCCAAGTTCCGCACTAAAGTAAGCATCACCTACATGTTTTTAAACTAAAAAAAGAATCCACACTCCACCAGATTGCACTAATAATTTAAATATTAAAATCATACACCAAATAATATTCTAATGACATATTAAAATTATAGCCTAATGATATAAAAAAAAAAAGTCGAGTCTTTTTCTCAATTTCCGAGTCAGAATGATCTAAATGAGGGAGTCCGAGTCCAAATTCGAGTCATCAGTGCTCAAGTCCAAGTCAAGTTACGAGTCTCTAAATTTAGCTAATGACTCGGACTCGAGTTTGAGTCTCGGACTCGAGTACTACAACACTGGTTAGAGGCCACAAAAGACTTGAGACAGGGGGCCAACGTTTACTTTCTAGCAAACCAACAAGCATGAAGATGCAGTCAAAGCCTTCATGGAATGATTAAGATCCATGTATAGTCATGTAAGAATGGTCCAGTCAAAGTTGAGCTCTGCATCCTATCTCTTACAAGACATGAAAAGTGCTGTTTACACATCCTGCTAAGGTATGTTGCAACGAGGAATGGGCAAAAAATATTAATTCTCTAGATGTGGACTGTTGGCTGAGTAATACCTCAAAACATGCAGAGCTGTATTTTCACCCAAACATGTTTTTTTTTTTTTTTTGGAGGGGGAGGAGCTGAATACAAATACACATCTGACTTTCCAGATTTTTTTGTTTGTTGCGAAAAGTTTAAACCACATATCCTACTTCGTGTGTGTGTAAAACTTGTGGCTGTAATGTGACAAACTGTGAAAGAAACTCAAGAAATATGAACACCAACTACTTTCCGAGGCACTGTATGTTTACCCATATATTGTACATGAGTGAAAAATGTTGCTTGAATATTTGTGGTTCACTTCAGGGGGAAACATTGTGCTTTCAGTCCACTACAATCTTTCTCATTTTGCCACCCATGCTGTGCTCATTAAACATCACAAATAATACAGTCTCCCATAATAAAGCACAATCTGATATAAAGCTCCGAAAAGGTCCATAGCAGAAAATTGATTTTTTTTTTTTTTTTTACAGTAAAGCAGATTTTCCACAGTCCCACTCTCTGCCCTTCAAATAGCTTCAATATTGAAAACATTATCTCCTACCTTTCAGTGTGACAAAACCGCACACACTGCAAATGCAATTATAAGGTGTGACTATGCCAAGCTTATTATTTCTATGCATATTCCAATTCCAAACTGCACAATTTTGATTGCCTGTTATATTCAATCATTTACTGGTAGTTATTTAATGAGCAAAAGCGCTGTTGAATATGATTAAAACCTTATGCTTATTGCAATTTTCTTTCAACATATAAAATGGACAAAAAAAGAGAATTAACTGACAACGATTATTGCAAAGGTTCATTTAAATAGATTTGGAGGGAATCATAAACAAAACCGAATTGAAATGAAAACTAAAATAGGTCCCCCTGTGGCATTACTGCCAAACTAAAACCCATTGTTTGGAAATGGACAATTTATAGAAAGAGGAACGTGCAAATTAAATGAAGTACAGAGGTATAATAGCCTATGTAGCATGTCAATTTCCAGAACTGTATTCTATTGATGGTATTCAGAAACAAAGGGTGTTCAATGTTCAAAGGCATGTCCTATGAAATCACCACTGATGAAGTTTCACAATATGATACTTCAGGAACACTTGAAAGGCGACACTTTAAAGTTTTTATGACTCAAAGAAACCACAATGGGATTTGTTCCAGCAGATCAACCAATAATGGACTTAGGACATTAAGACTGCAGCTCTATGATGAGATAATGCCAGATTGGAAATGTATTCAGGGTAATGTTCTACGACCGAGAGCCCAACTACACTGCTCTGGATCTATTATTATTATTATTATTATTATTATTATTATTATTATTAATGTTATTTGGGAATATACTCAAAAACATTGTAATATCTGTTGCACCCACAGGTGACGATAACCCTAACATTTCTATAAAGATTCAAAGAAGGTTCTATTGATCATGACTTAATGAGTTCTATGCGTTCTAACGTTTTCTTTAAAGGGGCCTAGTCACTTACTATGACTTTACGAATTTCTATGGCAGTAGAAATGTACAGGGTGTACCCTGGTTACATACAAAGGTTTTCTCATTGAATCATCACACCTTGTATGCCCATTATATTTTATTTCTGTGTATTACGTTTATTTTTGCTGTATTTTATAGTAAATGTAGCGCTTTTGTGTGTATTTATCATGACAAGACAATGTGACCGGAAGTACGATCCTGCCCATCCGCTCAATGAGTAAACAAGGAGAAGCAATGGACTCCAGTGAATCAGCAACATCCAGCAGAGGTATGAAAGGTAAGAGGTAAAGTAATCCTGACCCTGTAGATCAGGTTGACCTTTGACCATGCTGAGCTGTCACTTTACCGCGAGGCAATGCAGGACGGTCTACTGGCTCCTACGGTAACTGCATGAGTTGTTGCCATCTTGCTTTTTTATGGTTACCCGGTACTGCCGGCAGATGGTGCAACAATGTTTATGGGTGCTGATCACGGCCAGTACAAAGTTATTTTGAAGCTGAAAAAGGACTAAGCAAACACTATCAGGATGAATGCTTGTTGTACATTGTTTTATTCGAGGATGGATATATGTTGTTTTGTGTTTTCTTTTTATGGTCAAAATATGTGACCAGGCCACTTTAATACTATTTGCCCTCTTCTCTCAGTCATTAATTATTTCAGCTCCCATTTAAAGTTTAAAGAAACACAGTCAGTTGACAGTTGGCAACAACATTTAAACATTCAAGCTATATTATAATAACCCAATAAAAACGTAAATATTATGTCAGAACAATAAACAATGACAATACGACAGCATACATGTAAAGTAATATTATTATTTTTTAATAATTATGATGTTCGTTCCATTTTTGTTTATCACTCATGGGTCCACATCTGTGCATTATCCTGGTTATTAATTTGATAGTATGTGACTTAGACATCTTCAGTTTTATCCCATCCCACAACATTTCAAGTAAGGGGCCAGCAAGGTAATGGAACTAGTACAAATATAGGTTGTTAGAATTTAATATAAACCAGAGGGAAAATTGTTAGTTTATCAAATGTACAAGAATACCGATGGGAATTAAAGTAAAATAAGACAGCACATATATTTGGCCTGTATTTCATAATGTTATTTTGCTTTAGTGACAGTCAGCCAAGGACATATTAAGACATTAATAGACCCCATTGTAGGCTCATGACAGTTATGAAAATGCCATATTGAGTAAATGTCACATTACATCCCTTTTGCATTGGACATATGGTAAGAAAGGTATAAGAGAGTTAAGAGGAAGCTAGGGGGAAATGACAGTGGTAACACCCATAATGCATCATAACTATCTCTGTTTCTATCTCATTGCATCTGTGTTAGCAGCCCAGTTATTAGATTGCTAAACTGTTGGTCACACTATTCCATGTAATTTAAATAAAGGTATCCTGGTAATCAAGTAATTTAATGAAACGTTTTCCAACAATAAAAGCTGAAAGATTATAGTTTTGTATCCCACACATTCGTACTGTGCTGACTGGGTGTTGGTCATAGCTGCTGCGGAGAACTGGGACGAAACACTTTAAGTACCAGTGGGTTCCCATCTCCTCTTTCTTCCTGGCATTTAGTTGCGGCGGCAGCCTGTGATCATGGCAACGGCTGGTCTTTGGCGGAACTGCTCAGGTCTAGACTAGTCCAAGCTGGAGTAGACTATTGGCTGTG
This sequence comes from Fundulus heteroclitus, assembly GCF_011125445.2. Taxonomy (NCBI): domain Eukaryota; kingdom Metazoa; phylum Chordata; class Actinopteri; order Cyprinodontiformes; family Fundulidae; genus Fundulus; species Fundulus heteroclitus. The sequence continues at coordinate 17,811,410 of NC_046366.1, forward strand.
GTACTGAGGCGCTGTGTTTAATTAGGCCCATGCTGCTGAGCTGCTGCTGTTTATTTCCCCTGTGACACAATGCTGATCTCCACAGACTAGACAGGGAGCGATGGATATACAGTCATTCTGCATGCACTTCTGCACCTTCCCCGCCCATGCTCACACACAATCTGTATGCTGTGTCTATACTTATTTTTGTGTTCATTCCCATGTTGTGCACATGACATGCTTCAGCAGAGAGACACAATTACGGGTGCATTACAAAATCTTAGAGTATTGTGAGTTCCATATTTTTGTGACTTGTTTCAAGTGGATTTATTACACATATGGGGAGATATTTCAAGAAACATTTTCTTAGAATTTTGATGATTATGATGAAAAGCCAAAATTCAGTGTCTCACCGCATTAAAATACAAAATGTGTAATATTGGAAACTCATGGTGTCGTACCCTAATCAGCTAATTAACTCAAAACACCTGCAAAGGTTTCCTGATCCTTTAAATCGTTCTCAGTCTGAGTCAGTAGGTTACATAGTCATGGGGAAAGCTCCAGACCTGACAGATGTCTTGAAGACAGTAATTGACACCCTCCACAAGGAGGGTGAGCTACAAAAGGTAGTTGTTAGAGATGCTGGTTTTTCCGAGTGCTTTATCTAAGCATATTCATAGATAGTTGATTGAAAGGAAGAATTTTGGCTGAAAAGGTGCACTAGCAATGCTGATATTTGCAGTGTAGAGAATATAATCAAGCAAAATCCATTTAACAATTTGGGGAAGCTTCACAAGGATTGGCCTGAGGCTGGAATCTGCACATCAAGAGCACATCAAGAGCCACTATATATATATATCTATATATATATCTATGTCTATATTTATATCTATATTTATATATATGTATATATATATATGTGTGTGTGTGTGTGTGTGTGTGTGTGTGTGTGTGTGTGTGTGTGTGTGTGTGTGTGTGTAGTAGTTGTTGTTTTTTTTTTTTTTTTTTTTTGTTCTACTGGTGCTATTTTGTTTTCCTTTTATTTCTACGAGACTTTTGCCTCTCTGTGCTGTATAGATTAAGTTGGATTGGTCCAAAGTCCTCTTTTTGATGAAAGTGAAGTTTGCATTTCATTTGGTAATCAAGTTTCCAGAGTCTGGAAGAAGGTTGAAAAGATACAGAATCCACATTTCTTGAGGTCCAAAATGATGTTTTCACAGTCAGTGATGACTTTGTGTGCCATTACATCTTCTAGTGTTGGTCCACTGTGTTTTCTAAAGTCCATTCTCAACAAAGTTATCTTCCAGGAAATGTTAGTGCAATGTTAGTTTTTTCTTTCTGCTGATAAGCTCTGTAGCGATACTAATGCTATGAAATTAATGCTGCTGGTGAACCCGATTTTCAGCCGGACACAGAGTTAGGTTTATTGAGAGGAAATGAGTAATGGCGGGTAAGGCAGGCAAGCCGGACAAGACTTGACCAGATGCAGGTGGAAACAGACTAGAACAGAGGATTTAATGGCTGACGGTGTAGGCAAGCAGGGACGAGCAGGGGACCAGAAGATGCAGGTAGTGACAGACCAGAACAAGCGATGTGGACCGGGGATGAGTTGGCTGAAGCAGGTATAAGGAGACAGGTGCACAGGTGAGCCGGGTTGACTAATGCATGGCAACAGGTGGAGCTGATCTAGAGTAGAGTGGTGGCTGGATGGAGACTGAGTTGATTGGATGATGAACTTGAGGAGAGGGCAGGTTAAGAAAAGTTTAATTCAGAAATCGAAACTAGGAGCTAGGAATGGCGTAACACCCAAGTTAGCAACATTCCAGTTAACACAGTCAGAAAAGTTTGAATTCCAAGAAAACAACAAAACCAAATGGTTGGGATCCCAATATGGGGATGGCCAGGAAAGCTGTTGTTTTGTTCTAAGTACCTCTTACAAACATTGTTTAAAGCTGTACTTTTCACATGCAAACACCACTTTTAATTTGTTCAAAACAGAGTTGTACCTGCTACATGTAGAATTGATTGTAGATGTGCTCTTACAACTGTTTTTTTTTTTAAATAAACATGTTTACATCAAGGCTTACTGGTGTTGATGCGATGAGCTGCCATAGGTCCGAAAAACAGCCTTAAAAATGTATCCGACCTTCGAGTGGGAAGTCCAATCGGAGGTCAGAATTTACAAGTACCGACTGCAGCTGGGAGGCAGTGTCATTTTATTTTCCAGCAGGACTTGGTTCCTATACTGCCAACAGAACAAATGGCTGGTTTAATGACCATGGTGTTGCTGTACTTTAAAATATATTTTCACAATATTTTAATTTCATTAGATGTACCTCAGCCTGCTTTGTTAGTGATCTCTTTGCCTCAGTTGCATTTCTAGACCATCTCCCTGCATCTCTGTGCACCCTTGCACACCTGAGAAGTCTCCAAACTTCTTGAATTTGAGACAAGAGAGTGTACCCCTTTTATAGAAAGGTTTTCCTTTATTTGGACAAAGGATCAATGATCAAATGAATTGGTGGAGTGCCATGTTTCCTCTGAGGAAATAAAATCATTACTGACAAGTTTGACATTCTGGGGAGTTTGCTTTTTAACCTTCTCTCTGCCATTTAGGTGACAACATCAAAACCACTGGGATATGCGTACACTTTGTGAAACTGTAGCCTGCAGCCACTTACCTTGGATTAGCGCAAAGACTTCAAGGGAAACCATCAGCCTGAGGGGTGTACTACAAAGCGAGATTAACAGGTTTGCAAGGAAAGTTGAACCTAAAGCCAGAGCTTTCAGTGTCACAAAGGTGGCTCTCTTTAACCTGGCTTCAGAGCCACTGCTATGCTGGATATAAAACTTCTTCCTGGAGAAGGCTGTGTTCAGATTTTTAGATTTGAATGCGCTTTGAAATGTACCACGTTCTCACTGGTTCTTTTTAGTTCTGAGCAAAATAGAGCCAAAGATTTGTTTATGGCCTCATTAAACTTTTTTTTCTTCTTTGATGTCACAGTCAAATGATAAAACTTGAAATAGAAAAGGCCACGGCCAACTGTCTTTCCACGAATCCCAGGTACTGATCATAATTAAGTTGGTCGTAGCTTAATGAAAAGACATGGTATGAGATTTTGACTATTTTCATTTTAATAAATGTTATTTTTTTGCTTTGTGGCTTAGTTTCAAATGCTGCGGCTTCAGGTGTCAAGGCAGTGTGAATCAACTGACAAGGATACCTAGCTTCATCAGGCTGTCACTACTATCAGTACCAGCAAAGAGAAGTTCTAACACACTATAGCTGATGTGTGGTCTTAGTGTCCTTCAGTATTTCCCAACAACTCAGAACTGTCAGCCTTTGAATGGGTTTAAAGCAGACACATAGCAACAGTATCTATTGATGCTGCAAAGTTCTTGAACTGACTTCTTCACTATTTTCATCAAAGGACTTTAAGAATATTTTGTATAGAAAGTCAAGAAAAGCTTGCAAACACTTTAAAAGTTTAAGGACTGTGATTTATTCATTTTTACAGCTCTTGCTCGCCATTTTTAATATGCATTGTTTACCAGTAGATTTAAACCTTGGCATATTTTTCCTGTCCTATACAGTATATTTGGACAGGAGAACACCCAAATGGTGAAAGATTTTGACCAATGACATGCCATTATTTCAATGTATTTCAAAAGCAATCTGGCCATTAAACATAATGAATTTTTAAAAATTTTAAAAATTTAAATTATGTCAACACAGCAAATCTGATTATCTGAAGCATTCGTTTCATTAGACATTGTAAATGCAATGTTAAAATGGCACAATTATTCTCCTTAAAGTATCCTCTGAAATTTGAATTATGGAGGTGAGAGCTTTATTAGGCCCTATTTGGAAAAGCGTTGTAAAGTTATTCTGGAATTTGAATGTTTCTTATTCTTCCCTGAAATGAAGTGGGCTTTTGGAGGCCTAATCATATATGAAAACCTATCAAATTTTGCTCAAAATTCAGCCCTTATTAAAAATTATAGTATTTCAATGGAATTAAAAGGCAGAGTTTAGGTGCTCTGCACCACTCCCTAAACTCTGCCAGGCCAAACGTAGACATTTGAAATTTGCTACATAGATTGAAACGTTCAAAACAAGAAAAATAAGTCAGTTTTAAGGTATACGCAAAACATAAAAATTAAAATGCAATAAAAATACATAAATAAATACATTTTCACCCATTCATTTTGGGTGAAAGGCTCGTTTTTGAGGGTTTATGATATTTTATCCATGTCAAACATTGACAAACTCCTATGGATTTTGAGGTGCTGGCTTCAAATTTGGTCAGTATCACCTTAAGGCATGGGGGATTAAAAGTTATCAAAATGATGAGTTTTTGAGTATGTTTACAGGCCAGACCTCAAACTTTCCCTCCTCGCTCCAAAATTTGAGACACTTTTACATAAAAATACATTATTATATGGTGTGACTGATCCATTTTGGTTGCCTAGCAATATTATTTGATCATATGCTGACATCATCTAAGCCCTGTCCCATCACTTTTTCACTTGTGTTAGAAGAGATGTACAAACAGCTTATTCAAGGTGATTTTTAATCCTACTGTGAACAATGACTTGACTGGACCATGTGGACGTGGTAGAGTGGCAAATTGTGATATTGCGCCGCTTTGCATACGGTTGGCTCCAAATCCACAAGCATGATCCAATTTGCTCCAAATTGGATACATATGATTTTGTTTACCTACGAGGTCACAGGTCCATTGGATTGCATTGAAATACGAATGAACTCTACCCCCAAGAATCTTATAAATGTTTATATCACCTTGATGCATCTTCAGATCCACATACAATGTTGTGTGCATTATCATGGACTGTTCAACACAATGGTATGGTAAATCGAAGACGTTACCTAATCCCTGTCCATTGGGAGAAAAATGTCACAAGTTTATGTGTTGAATGACCCTCCATGACAGCCTGTAGACATTTCAAACTTTGTTTAATGACAAATAATGGGTCTTGAAAGTATAACATAAAAAACAAGGTTTTATTTGAATGATGTGCTATCAATGTCAAAGTGTTTTTCTGAAAATTAAAATTTGTCTTTTGATCATATTTGTATTATTTATACAGTTTTCTATTGCTATGTCAGACACAGGAAAATATCACCTGTTGCTGGCTCACAAGGCACAGAAATGTGTGCCTACACTTTACAGAGACAGTTGAAAAGACTGCTTGTTGGTGATAATTAATATTTTAGTTCAGTAGGTATATGAAACAATTTTAACTACTTTAATTAGACCATGATATTTACTTATGCAATGTCTGATGACTTCTTGTTTTAAAGTCTCTATTACAATTCTTGTGCAGTGTAATGACACTGCAAACATCATATTGACAGAGAAAATAGGATGCAGACAACAAAAGACTGTGTGCAAGTGCAAATGTGATACCAAACAAAAACAATGTGCAAACCCAGATCAAAATCTCTGTTGATAAGGTAAAGAAATTATACTATATACATACCCAGATAAATGTAAAGACAAAAAAGCTTGCAGAGAAACACGTTCAATTTCAGTGACAGGTTAAAAAGTTTTACCTGATTTTTTTTTTTTTTTTTTTTTGCAAACTTGATGAACAGTGGAGTAAAGCAAATGTGTGCAGGTGCTTGTTTGACCTTCCTTAATCCTTGAATCCAGTACACTGCCTCAACAGTCAATGTTTTTGAACCTGCCCCAATCTTAAAGAGCACCACAGCAACATGTAAGCAGGATTAAGCCACACCAGCCATGCAGGTACAATGGGCAGAATCCACCTCAACACTTGCATCAAGAATAACCCGGTGCTTTAGTGGAACCTCACTCAACCGCTGGGATTGCAGTCCCTGGGCATAAATAGATTTTCAATTAGCACAGGAAAAAAAGAGGACATCAGCCATTTAACAGCAATTTGTTCACCAACATAACTTTGTGCTTTTGTTAAAATTGAACTGAGTAAAATAAGAGTAATGTTTATGTTGTTTACAGTGTTAATCAATGGTTATTGATAGTGTAAAATATTTTGTTTCATTATTTCTCCTTTATCAGTGGTCTGAGGAGGAATAAGATTGCCTTGAACTCAAATGAAAGTTACAATAATAACATAAAACACATTACAAACTACGTCCACCCATGTATAATGAGGGAGAGGTAGACCTATTATAGATTGTGAAAACTCCCTGGTTCATAAATAAATAGACCAATGAGCCCCTAAATATTTCCAAGGTCAGTTCAGAGTGGATGCCAGGCTTAAGATAATCGTAAACAAATGTGTCCTGCACACACCAGAGTGGAGGAGGAGCACGGTGAGGTGAAGGTGCTTGTCAATGTACCTCTGAAATGACAACAGTTTTTCTTCAAGATGAAAACCTCTAATATCCTGGACCCACCCAAAGTTATATGCCGTTATAAAAATTAACTCCAATGACGAGATTGAAAAAAAAGCCCTGAGAATGGTGGCAGGTCATGTCAATCCTTTTTCCAGACTAAACTGTTCATATGGATCAATTCTACACTCAGTGGTTGTTCTTTAAAATACAGTTTAAGACATGACGTCTTCATTCATTGTAGCATTTGCAAGGTAATTGAATCACATTATAAATAAAACAAAATTAGCTAGCCAAACATGAACTAAATTAGTGTTGACTGATTACAAATGAAAAAGCTGCTTGTGGTTTTGGAATCATTTCCAAAAAAAATTTATCTTACAACATTTCAGTTTATTTATTTGTTTGTTTGGATTGCCCATAAAGACCTGTAAGCTGAAGTTTTTAAAAATACAATACCAATCTTAGTATTTTAAGCTATGTTAAGATATTTTGGATAAAGGTGTTCTAAAATTGTATGTTAATGATGAGTTATTCAATTAGTAACACTCTGATATGCATGAATGTCTAAGCAAATAAAAAGCTCTAAGGATACATGTGATGGATGCTAAACAAGCTAAATTTGTTTACAGGCTCAAAGTGTCTATTTTGTAGCCTTGGGGACAGTCATGCTATTTGTAGCTACCCATTTGTTTTCAGTATATGTGCATAGTTATGCTAATAAAGCTAAGTTGGAGCTGCAATCTAGCAGCATCACATTTACCATGCAGACGTAAGAGATAACTTTCTCATCTATTCCAAGCTAAGGAGGTTCAGAATATTGCTATATATAATAGTGTTTGTGTTGAATATTGTATAGATCTCAAAATCTTTTTAGGGCATGTATCAAGACTTAGAAAATGTGCAGACATATGGAAAAGTAGGGGAATTACATCAGGGAGGAGATTTCCAACTTCTCCTGAGTAGCCACTAAAAAATCAATCCTGGAAAAAGGCAATTATGTTGACAAAAGTTACATTTAGTCTTAAGTTTCTAAAGATTGGTGCAGGACAAAAACTCCACTGAGTTCTTTTAAACAATATGTTTAATTCAAAAGTTTACAAGTTAGCCAAACAGGGACCCTGAGGACTATCGAAATACGTCAAAAGCAAACAGCTCATGATGCAAGACATGCTTTATTAAATGTGCAATTTAACAAGCAAAGCTTAGCATTGTCTGACTTAAACTTGGATGAAGGATGATGTGCTTCTGCTTTTTTCATCATTTCAAAAGCTGCGATGCGAGAACAATCGAAGCACATGGCATGTTAGAAATCAGTTTGACTATTCTGGCACTAACTTAACTGTGAAAGTAGGCCTGGCAGAGTAACCATATGGTCTGCGCCAGATTTTCCGTTTTACACACTCGCAAGTACACACACAGATGCACCAGTATTGTAGAGGAAATGTGATTTATTTCCTGCTTTTTGAACCTCCGCTGCTGCTGCATGCCCTCAAGCTTTATTGCCAAGCAAATCACTGGCTTCATATGGATTGAAAAACAATGTAGGTCCTTCCTCACAATCCCAATATTATGGCACGATATCAATATCAAAGTCATTTAGGTCGTTTCTGCTTAGACGGGTAGCCACTCAAATCTATATTTTAATTCCAGGCACGTAATTGTTGGCATTTTGAATTACATTTCTGTTTTCTATTCTCCAGTAGACACTTTTCTTTCCCTATAAAACGAGAGGGAATATTTTCCTTGATAAATGCCACCATGTGTCCTCTTTGGGCTGAATATATTCTGAAAAAAAAAAATGCATGACACACTTTTACAGTGAGTATCCTCTTTGGCTTGTAATTCTTTTGCCATATGGAGTCATTGTGTCTGAATGATGAAGTGAGTGAGCACAGCCAAAAGGACACCCAGAAACTAGTTTTGAAGTGCACAGCTGTGTGCATATCAGTGGTATGTGAGGTAGGTAATGAGGGATCTCCTTGTCACCGTCGCCAATGATAAACTCGTCCGCCTCCAAATCACAGGGCTAATGGAGAGATTCTCCATTTGGTTACAAAAAAGAGATACTGTTGTTTGAGGTTACAGCGGCATAGCGGAGTAGCAGAATGGGATGCATAACGGCAGACTTAGTCATAGTGTTAATGTATCTGAGAGGAACTCATCTGTCACAGTGTGTAACGGGCTAAAAGGAGATGTAGATAACTTTCAGAGTCAATGTGACATTTCTGTCTGTGTTTCCTTCTCTTTTGTTGGTATCTGTTCTGTTTTTCTCACAGAATCGGCACACGGTGACCATGAACTTGGATTTAGCATTGCCCGTATCTGCATTGGACTTCTATCTTGTGCCTTGGAATAAAACATTTGAGGGAATTCCGTTTATTAGAAGCCTTTTCTATCTGGTGTTTAGATAAAAGGTATTGTACGTGCCAATAAGTCTAAACTCACTCATCTAAATACATCTACAAATGTGTTTGTTTCCAACACAAACAAGAAATCACCCACAAACATGGCAACAACTCAGTGCATTTAGACACCTTGACATAGTGATAAAAAAAAAAACTTTCAAATCAAGTATCAGGATGGGGAAGAAATGTTTTGAGTGACATTGAATGTATCATGGTTGTTTGGGCCTGATGGCAGGTCTGGGTTTTCCCAAAACCGCTGATCCACAAAGATAAATACTGATTTCTGTGGGAAATAATGTGTTTTTGATACCAGATGTCAGAATAGAATCGTCAGGATAGTTTAAGATGATGGAATGGCAACAATCAGTCAGATAACCAAATGTAACAACCAAGATGTGTAAAGTATTATATCTGAATTCATCACTCATTCAACCTTAAACAAGATGAGCTACAGCAGCTGAAGACTACTTCAGGTGAAATTTCTGTCTATTAGGAACAGGAAACCACCTTACACAGGTTCCCCAAAACTAGACATTAATTAATAAAAAAAAAAAAAAAGTGTTCCTTTGTCCAAGCTGTAACATTTAGATGTCAGGGTCAGAATTTTACCATCCTGCCTGCTGGTTCAGCATGCTCTTGGTCGTGTACTTGTGTGGGATATTTGATTAACATACTTTGGGCTCCTTAGTGTTAACTGAGGGACATCTCACAGTACAGGTTTCTGAGTGTTTTTTGCTGATCTGCCTATCTCTTTATAAACAAACTGTACCCAGCTTCTGATTGGTACTTCCAGCAGGATAACAAAACTCAAATAATTTCAAACATTTTGTAAAATTTGACAATGAGCTCACTATACCCCATTGCCCTCCATTGTCACTATATCTCAATCTATTAAAGCACTTTTAGAATGTAGTGAAACAGGAGATTCACATCGTGGGTGCCCAGGCAATAAATGTGCTCCAGCTGTATGTCATTATGTGAATATGAACCAAAGGCTCTAAGAAATGTGTCCAACACCTTTGCAAATCTATGGCACAAAGAATTAAGACAAGGTCTGAAGGCAAAAGGAACCTAAGTGTATGTTTACTTTGAGGTAAATAAAGAGCTCCTGCCATTTGTTGGCTTTAGCAGGTCACTCATTAATGTAAATGACAAATAGTAACTGACCAAAAGAGTCATGATGATAGTTTAAACCCTTTCACATATGATCCGAAATTACTGATTCTTAACTAAAATGGCTAACTTTTCATGCAACAATTTTACAACATATACTTTGGGGTCTCATATATTTTGCCTTGGGATAGTCTATTAGACTATTTGGGCTTATTTGACAATGTTTATGTTATCTTGCTGGCCAGTAGAAAGACAAACTATTGATGAATGTCCTTTCTCAGCTTTCTCATTGGCAGTCAAACAATCTACCACCCAAGGCAATAAAACGATAACCAGACGCCCAGAATGTCTATGTTTACATTATGATCTGGGAAATTTTTTTTTTTTTTTTTTGGAAAACAAACTCTAGACTAGGAAGCCAAAAGAAATGCATTGCTCAAAACTGTGAAGCCAAATGTCAGTTAAGCCACACTCGAACAGGGATCTTATTAGCAACTCCCACTGCATGTTTCTCCCTGTTGTTTTGGCATACGCTGCCCATCGCTGATTTCCCTTTTGTCTGCTTATTACAACACTGTTGGGTTGGAAGTGATTGGAAGACCAAAAGAGAGCCGTGACAGACTTGGGCAAACACTCACTGCATGATCAAAGCTGCTAAGGGGGGAGAAGAATGCCGTGTGTGATGAATGGGGAGGGGCCATAGGAGGGCACTGTAGTGAAATGTGAAACACATCACCCCAAAGCAACATTGCAGTGAAACTGCAGTTCATGGGATGGAATTTGGGGGAGGGCACAGTTACAGCCTGTAAATCATAGCAACTAAATCACTTTGTGTTTGCATTAGGGTTTTTTTATTGGCTAATAGAATGCATTTGCAACAAATAAAGCAACCCTAAAAACAATGCTCTTCATTTATTTTCTCTTAATATTAATATCTGAGGGTGAACCACAGGCTGTCAAAGAAAAAATACACTTTCATTTAAATTGAGAGGGTAATGAACTGTTTTTTGCACCAAGCTCAAAACCTCCACACTTAAACAGAACGACCACATTTCTCCTCTGACATGAGCAGGGTCTTGATTTCTGTGCAGGAAACTAGACATGCAACACCAATTGATAATTTCTGGTGAAATAACTGTAAGTAAGTTAACCGGAAGAGGACTGAAACTAAGTAGTTGAACATTTGGGATTGATGTCCACTGATTTTAATGTTGTACTAAATACATTATCTATCTTCCCGAAATTGACAACCAAAGGCCATTTGATCACATCGATGACAATATTCATATATTAAATTATTGTTTTCTTTTTGTTGTTGCTCAAAATAATTTGGAATGATTTCTCCTAAGAAAAAAAAATGACAGCTGTTAAAAAGGTAATTTAAAATCCTTATTTGTGTATTGATTCCCATTAGTGTCTTGCCCCTCACTAAACAACAGGTAATTGGAGTCATTTTGTCATTTAGTCTTGCAATGCTTTCAGAATAAAAAGAGGTCAAAACCACACTGAGCATTGATCACTGAGTCTAAGTTTTATATTATTGTTACACAAAACAGTTGTACTGGAAGTTCTGTTCTCCCAAAAGGCTGCTGATAGCTAGATATTACTTTGTTGCCATTTCCCGGAGCTGGTCTGTGTTGCTTTCAGTAGGTGTGCATACCTGTCTGCAAAGGGCTGATTTTGCATCCAGCAAAATAGGTTTGTTTTTTGATAAGATAATTTATGCACCTGCCACTAGTGTTGCAGCTCCTTCCTCACTAAGAATTAGACTTATCTTTATTGTTATTCAGATTTGTATCATTAGGTACGTATCTATCCACATGATAGCATTCCAGGTTTGAGGGACCTGGTTTGTCTAAATTCTGACTATGTTAGCTTTGGACAAAAGCTGTGACATTTTATCTAAGCAGAAATAGAGCAAGCGTGCTCCAAGGCCAAGTTTATTCTTCTTAGACCCCTCTACTCTTTGCTCAATCATAAATACTGTGTGATGTTATTTGTACCCATCCAATAGGCCAAAGAGAGCTCTGCAGATGTAACCTTTGTTCATTTCCTCTTTGTTTGTCAGTTTTTGCCTCATTATTTTTAATGCGAACCGGAATGGCTAAGGAGACATTTTACCACGGTAACAACGCAGTGACAAATAACATATTCTTGATTCTTGATTCTTAAAATGCAACCCAGATTTCTGTGGCAGTGTTGGGTGGACACACCGACCTGAACCATATTCCCTGTCAGAGGGTGGCAAACCAAGCAGATAAAGAAAATGTTTGCTTAGATCACAAGCAGTAGACGAACAACAACAACAAAGCCTGTTTTAAAGAAGGATAGGGAGTAGATATCCGTTGTTTTTTCTGTGTGGATAATTTATCCCTTAGGAACAATAAAACTACAAATATTACAGACATTCTTGTGAGAAACTGCCATTCTTTCTTTTTGGCTGTACTTCTCCTCTTATAAGTTGATTGTGTACAGACCAGCACATTATCACTCCCATTAGGCTTTAGAGAATATAATATTAGAACTGTGTATTTCTGACTGAAATATTGTGGTTCAGCTGAGCTAAAAACAGTACGACAAGAAGAGTGTACCAACTTGTCCACCAAGTCCAAGCAGCTCATGTGAACACAATAAAGTATGTCCTGCCCTCTACAGTGCCATCTTCATGAGGTTTTAACTGGATGTTCACAAGGAGTACAGTGACAATCTATAGACATTTACATTCACGAGTTGCTAGAAGACAACCAGAGAGACTTTTTGTCAGGCTGATGTGACTGTTTCCGTTCTGGTGCCTTTATGGAGCTGAAAAACTAGGAAGTTGCAAAATTTTTTTATCAAATTTTAAATTTCTGCCTTTGCCAGCCAAGTTTAACGTCTTAAGACCTGATGATTGCAGTCTAAACATAGGCTTTTTGATACCTAAAAATGATCTGGTTCTCTTCAAACATATATTTTTCTTTCTCCTGACAGATTTGTAACAAGTTTACAACTGATCAAACATTTATCAACAATTTTTTCAGCCTTTCTCAGGTGTTTATAAGCCTATGGTTAGGTTAGGTAATGTTAGGGTTAATGTTAGAGTTAGGTCCCTATCTAGACCAAAATTCTCAGGTCTTAACAGGTTAAGAATTGTAATCATATTTAGCCCTATGTAATGCAAGAGTGTGTCACTGTCTACCTCTATCAGGTTCTTTGAACCTAAAGGGCCTGGGTTGGTTGGTCAACCTTCAGTGGGCTGAAGGTTAACCAACCTTTTGATTTGATTTGATTTTTTTGGTACATTTAAAACCAAAATGAAACACTACTTTATAAACCAAGAGTTTTCCAAAAAAAAAACTATAGGTTTATAGGCAAGTATAAGTATAAGGCTTATACTTGCCTACCCTACTCAATTCATTAATCTAAAAAGTCAGGCATGGATAAAAAGAAAATCAACAACTCTAGACAGAAATACATATAAATATTTTTATATATATTTATATATATATATATATATATATATATATATATATATATATATATATATATATATATATATATATATATATATATATATTACAACTATAATTATACTATAATTGCACACACTACATACATGTACGTACATACATGATTAAACAATACATGCATGCCTCTACATAACAGTACAAGCTTTTATAATTTTACATTTTAAAGCTCACCAAACCATCTCTTAGTAAACTTTTCTTGCCGCCTATTCAGGGAATAAAGAAGCAGCCCCACTTATACTCAGTCCAACTTGCAAGCTTCTGCTGTGGCGACGCAGAGACACTTTTCCAGATACTCTAACATACACAACAGTGCCAGATATGTTTATTTAAATGTCTTGTCATACAATAAGAGAATGTTTGGAGGTCACTTGATGTGATACAGGTTAGGTTTAAACAGGGATAAGAGCGACAAAGGCACTGCACAGTATCATCCTCTGACATGACATTAGTGATACAAAAATGCATCATCTTACCCTTCCTCCAAAAATGTCGCTGTATGTGCTGATGGCAGTTTGGGCTCTCAGTCTATAAAAATGATAAAGGCAATATTATTCCTGTAAACAGCGTTTGCAAGTTTACACATATGCATCCAAGCGCATGGGGGACACTTCTGGGTCAATTGTAATTTGAATCTGTTCCCTCAATGCACAATTAAAGCACCACTGAGGAGCGGTGTGCTCCAATTATATTTTCCCTAATGTTCAAACATTTCTACAATGTGCGCTTCTCTCCCACTCAACATCTAGAGTTGGGCGACAAGCTTTCGGAATATCTCATCTGTAGAGCTTTTCACAGTGCCCCAGATCCATCATCGCAGGGCCATTGAGGCTCATTGTGTGCATCCATTAACTGTATCTGTGGCAGACCTTTACAAAGGGCCAATCTGAAGAGGGTCACTGGTGCATGGGCCCCAGCCATCATAAATCTGGTGCAGACCACAGATGAATGTCCCCTGTGTTCAGCTGTGAGTGCTCTAATCAGTGCTACCACTTCTTGGGTGGGATGGTGGGGATTAAGTAGTTGATGGGAAGTCGGGGTACAGAAGGGAACGTGGATCCATAAAGCCTCACTCACTCGTTTTTTTTTTCCAAGCTCAGAAACTAATGACCACAAACTAATCGCCCAGCATGTGTGTATTACATGAAGGTTAATTAGTGGATTGGTGGAATGTCCCAATACCCACATGGTGTAAATATACACAGAAATGCAAGCCAGACTATCGGCAACTTGTGCAAAAATTCCATTATCTCTCTTTTACACTTCATTGTATTTGTTTATGGTTTAATGCAATGGACCATCACAAAGTAGAACATGATATATGTTTTACAAATAATGATGCGTACAGGTTTATCCCTTTTTATTACGATCACTCTAAACAAAATAATTTTCTCTCAATATCCTCATTGGAAATCATCTAGTGGGTAAACACAGTCCACCTAGAGTATGTGCATTTTAATGTCAGTATAATTTCAGCAATTCTGTAAAAGCTTCAGAACTTTGTTCTGACAACACATGTGAACAAATAGCACCATGAAGACCAGAACGCAACAGGTCTAGGATAAAGCTGTAGAAAAGATTGTAAAACAATATCCCAAAGCTTTTAAAAATGTCATTTGGGCACTGTTCAGTCCATCATCTGAAACTGAAAAGATTATTGCACAACACCAAACCAAGAAAGCATGGTCCTCCACCTAAACTGACAGTCTGGCCAAGGTGAGCATTATTCACAGAGCCAGTCTGTGGGAGCCACACAGTTTCCCAGCTCGGGTTGGGAAATCCAGTTGACAGGATAACTATTACTCATGGTTTCCACAAATTTGGTCTTTGTGAAAGAGTGGCATAAACAAAATAAATATTGAAAGAAAGCCAAAAGAAATGCTATTTGCAGTTCTTGACAGATCATGTAGTGGACACAGTAAACATGTGGTAGAATGAGCTCAGGAGAAATAAAAGCAAAAGTTAACCACTGTAAAAGACAATGTGTGGAGTAAAATGAACACTGCAAAATCCTATGAACACACCATCCACGTTATAACAAGGTAGTGACAGTATTAGTATGTGGCTATGCTGATGTAGGGGCAGGAATAGTCAGTGTTGGTAGGAATATGAATGGAGCTAAATTTATTTTCTAGATGTGCAAAGTGGAGAGAGATAAACCCTAAAACACACAAAACTTTGTGATTAAAACATGACAAAGTGGGAATTGTTTAAATGAGGTAAATACTTTTACATGTCGCTGTACATATTTGTTAATATCAAAATGTATTTACCTCTATATCACTGTGCTTTAACGTTTTATGCTTTCTGTGTTTGCTAATGTATACATAGAAACAATTAAGCTTTGAATATTAGTGATGCAGCTTGTTTCGGTAAAACCAAAGAAGTCTAGTCAAGGATTTACTTACTTTATTCATTTGTTAATGTTGCATGTAATATTTCCCTCTGTAAGGTTTTTTCTGTTCATGTACAGCACTTTGAATCGTCTTGCTATATAAATGTGCAATATAAATAAATTTGCATTGCCTTGGCCTTGCCTTGCCCTAATGTAAACAGCCTGACGTAATTTCAGTTATTTTGCTGCACGTAGTGCAAATTCAAGATGACGAGTGACGAGAATTCAACCACAGTAAGTTGTTGTGCAAACACTTTTTTCATATCTTTTTTTTGTAGCTGAAATTCTTTTATTAGATTTATTTTTACAATTGACAATGTACTCAAATGAACAGACAGCCCTGTAACATTAGCCTACATTTGCTTAATCGTGAATGTTGAATTTAGACTATGTTTCTTTGTGAAATAGGTGAAACTGTTTGTTCAGGAAACTGAACGCAACCTCTGCATTCATTTTGAATCTAATTAGGTCTCTCAGACTTCTCCATCTTTCAAACGAGTCACATTATCAATCCTTGTTTTACCCCACCTTAGGTAATTTTTTTTTTCTTTCAGAGGCTTCTTGAGTATTGTTGAGACCATTTCTGGTCCGCTTCTCTTACTGGCTTGCATGTTTGCAGGCTGCTGCTCTTTTGCCAACATAAAACACCAAATGCTGGGCTTCGTTTTGGCAACCCTGGGAACTCTCATATGATTGGCTCAGGAACCAGAAAGTAAACATGGGCTACACTTTGAACTGAAGTAGTTCCACAATGTACCTCTAGGTTTGAAAGGAGAAAAACTTGACTAAGACATTAGTCTTAGTCGTTGATTGAGAGGACCGATTGCTTGTAGGGAATGTTACTTCCATCCTGGGTTACAATGAGAATCACTTTGGTTATTTTTACAATAAATTTCCTATTTCCTCTTTAGCATAGTTTTCTGTGTTGCCTTTATGTTAGAGAAAGTTT